>NC_064565.1:74652678-74955709 GCF_937001465.1 Orcinus orca
AGAGGAGACTAGAATAATCCTTTGGCATAAATAATTGTCAAATGGATTGGATGAATTGTTGATCATATGTCCATGAAACCAGAACTATGCACGGTAAAGATCCTGATGCAATTGAAATTGTTAGGCAGTTACTATACCTCCCCCCACAAATATAAAAATGTCTGCACTGTGTTTAGATAACACTCTCCATTGCTCTCCATTGTTACCTTGTGGAGGATATCTACTCCACAAGGTAACATCCTTTAACTCAGTCAAATATTTCTCATAGTAGATATGTTTTTGATATTACCATAAGATAATTTTTACTTCTCTCACCACCACCCCCTTGGGTCATATTTCTAAATACGGTCACGTTCTCACGTGACCAGTTTTCAATATTGTTTTGTAATACCATTTCTGAATTTTAAAGTTCTTTTCCCATGGCTACTGGGAGATGAGAAGTAATCTCTTTGTTTCCATTGTCCATAAGTGTACTTAGGCTCAGTAGAGTAAAGCTCTAACAACATACTGCTGTTTAAATACTTGTAAGTTGCTTGCTCCAGTGTTTAAAACTTTACACTCTTATTGTAATGAACATCAAGAAACCATGTAGTTTCTTAGATTTCCTGAATATATTTCTCTATTTATCACTAATTATGGGGTACGCCTACCCAAATGAACATTCTATATAATCTACTGGACTGAGAAATTTCCTTGGTTTATTTTGCGTGTTTGCCCATGTACCCTCTCCTGAGTTACCTGGCTCTGTTGTTTGGGATATCACAGTCCTCACAGTGATGGTCAAAGTGGTACTCTAATCCCAGCCACAAGTCCCTGAAAATTATACTCAGGTTTCTATCTTGCCCCATCTCCATTTTATGAGCTCATTCAGCATGTTGATCCCAGAAAATCTAGGTTGTCATCCATGTGACATAACAGTTCTAACCTCAGTTCTACATTTAATCCATCAATTAAAAGGAGCTTGAAGCAGTACAGTTTGCTTTTGAAAACACAGCAAGGGCTCTACACACTCACAACATTTCTAAGTAACGCCAAATAATTGGTGACAAATTGTTATAGATGCCATATGATAGGAATCTGCTGTGGGGACATAACAGAAAGAATAGATTATTTCATCCAGAGAGGTGAGATTGTCTAGAAAAGCGTATGACTATGTAATTAAAAGTACATACACGCACACACACACACACACACACACACACACACACACACACACACACACAAGGTTAATATAGTAGTCTGGAAGCCCTTTTATCCATAATGGTTAAACTGACACTTGATTATCATAATTTGTTGGAATACTAGAATTGCTGAACATCCTCAAACATAGGCATTAGTTGATACGTTCCCTAAGGAATTGGGACATAGATAAGTGGATACTGATTAATATTTTTGCTCTAAAACAATGTTCATATGGACAGTCTTACACATTTTTTCCTGATTCAAATGAGTCTATTTGTCTGAGGGAAAAAGTCTCCTCATATGTTCTTCCTTTTTAAGAGGAAGACCTTCTTGACTTTCAGGAGTGTTGGCTACTCTTAATGTTTTGCTATTTCTCATATATTTTAATAAATACTTCTAAGTATCCATGAGAAATCCTGTAAAATTCAATAATAATTGTGTTGAGTCTATACATAGATTTAGGAATATTTTTCATCTTTGATGTATTTTCTCCCAACTGATAAAAATGATTTCATTTATTTAGAACTTCCTAAATGTCTTTTTATCAAAATTTTGTAAGTTTCCTTACAGATTGCACATCTTTTGTTGTTAGGTTTTTTCCCTAAGAGTAACACATTTTGTTATATGTTCAAATACATCTTTTAAAATTATTTTATAATTTATTATTCTTGGCATAAGAATAAAATTGACCTGCTTACCCCCTCAGGGTTTCTGTTTTCATAATTTTGGTTTCGTTTTTTTTTTTTTTACTTCTGTGGCTTCTTTATCTTTCTGCTGTTTCAATAATGCATCAATATACATATATTCCTTTTTATATTTGTCTAATTTTTCTAGTTATTTCCATTGGGAGGTGAATCAGTTCTCATTATATGTAACATAAAATGTATTGACTTTCTTATAGTATTTAAGTATTGTTAATTTTACATCATAATACTTATGTTACAAGATACCAAGAAGAGTAAACATGCAATGACTTTACCTTCTCTTCTAGGAAAGGGGTTAGTGCAGTTTTGGTTGTGTGCAGAATAGTTGTATTGTGTTAGGCGGAATCACGATCTTGTTATTGTCCTTATTTGGAGCTTAAGTGTGGTTTAAGAAGATGTATGTGGGTGCAAAGTTGACAAGGTGTGAAGTTGTGACGGTTAGTTTTATGTGTCAATGTGATGGGACCACAGGGAGGCCAGGTATTTGGTTAAACATTATTCTGGGTATGTCTGTGATGGCATTTTTGGATGAGATTAACATTTGAATTGGTAAATTGAGTAAAGCAGATTGCCATCCCTGGGTGGACCTCATCCATTCTGTTAGAGGCCTGAATAGAATAAATCATGGAGTAAAGGAGAATTTGTTCTCTGCCTGATTATTTTCAAACTGGAACATCTGTCCTCTCCTGCACTGACACTGGAACCTACACCCCTAGCTCTCCTGGGTCTCTAGCTTGCAGATGGCAAAACATAGGACTTCTCAGCTTCTGTAATCACATGAGCCAATTCCTTATAATAAATCTCTTTATATATATGTTAAAATTTTTAATAAATTTTAACAAACCTCTTTATATTAATTTATAAAAAGAGATTATGTTATATATTGTATATATAAACATATCTCCTATTGGTTCAGTTTCTTTGAAGAACTCTAATGCAGAAAGTTTGTTTAGGGTGTCTGTCTACCATACCACCAGAAACAGAAGTGTGTCATTAATTTGTATTTGAGTTCTTACAGCCCTCCTTCAGCAAGAGTTTAGAAAGGCTTTAAATGTCTTGACTCCATAATAATATTATAAAAACATTTATGAGTTTTTTGTTTTACCTGTCATATATAACTCCTAATAATTGACCATTACTCATTAAATGTTGCTAAAGAGACATGGGTTGAGTGCCAACACATTGTGTGCTACCTATGCGCAAATCCACCAAAAAAAAAAAAGTAAACTCATGGAATATTGACACAGATGATTGGAGCTTATATATACTTCTTTTTAAAACCACTTTATTGAGATATGACTGACTTACAAAAAGCTGTATATATTTAATGTATATAACTTGATGAGTTTGGAGATAAGTATATATCGGGTGAAACCATCCCTACAATCTGTGCCATAAACATATCCATCAATCCCAAAGGTTTCCTCCAGCCCTCATTATTTATTATTATTTGTGTGTGTATGTGTGTAATAAGTACCCTTTACATAATATCTATCTTCTTATCAAATTTGTAAGTATAGAATACAATATTGCTAATTATAAGTTCTATTCTCTACAGCAGCGGTCCCCAGCCTTTTTGGCACCAGGGACCAGTTTCGTGGAAGACAATTTTTCCACAAATTGGGGGTGTGGGGGATGGTTCAGGGGGTAATGCTAGCGATGGGGAGCGGCAGATGAAGCTTTGCTCGCTCACCCGACCGCCACTCACCTCCTGCTGTGCGGCCCAGTTCCTAACAGGCCACGGACTGGTACCAGTCTGTGGCCCAGGTGTTGGGGAAACCAGCTCTACGGTAAATCTCTAGGACTTATTCATCTAGTATATATTTCATGCCATCTATATTATTTAGTTTTTGAAGAACTAGATAATTGTAAAATGGGCATGACAATTATAAGAATCCATTTCAACTGAAAAAATAACTTCTTGGGAAACTATCTTTTTAATTTTTTAAACATATGTATTATTCCCATCCGTTTTGAAACATGTATAAATCCAAACTCATCAATGGAAGGTCATTACAAATATACCTTCAGTTTTAAACTGAAGTTCAGTTCCCACAAAAGTCACCTCCTCTTTGAATTGAGAACATTATATATAGCTTATGACTCATCTATATAATATAAATAATAATAGACTTTGCCTCTTAGAATTTGGGGGGATTAAAAGGCAATGCTTAGAAAGTATTTAGAACAGTTCTTAGAAGATTGTAAGTAGCCAATATATAAAGTATCCTTATTATCATTGCCATTGTTATAATTACTATTACTACTCCCCAGGAAAAAAATAGAAATTCCTTAAATATTTCAAATCTATTATAAATATTCATATTTAACCACTGATTATTTAAATAAGTTCTTTACTATAATTTTCTTTATCATAAACAGGCTCACTTTCCTCCATCATAGAATGCCACCACATTTTCCCCATTTGTTAGACTTTGTCAGACAGCAAAGATCAGAGTGATGTTGATTAACTCAGATGATAGAGATCATTACAAAGATGCAAGAGAAAGTAAGGGAATTAGAAACCATGGTGCTAGGCCTCACACAACTAGAATGCATGCGTGCATATGCTCAGAGGAGGGAGATAGGAAGGTTTGCTGTCTGAGACTTGAGCAGTGAAATAAGCAATAGTTTTGTTCAGCCATAATCAGTGATCACATATTTGCAAGATTCTCTTTCCTCAAATTCTCTACATCAAAGTTATGATAATAATTTTTGTCATTGATAAATGTTCATGACTTTTCTCTTTCTACTTCCAGGCCACTAAATTCCTGTATTCCTTTCTCTGATCCTCTCTTTATCCCCCCCGCTTCTGATCTAAGTATCATTGACATATTCTAATGTGTATTTTTTATAATTCTTTGATTATTCCCTTGAATAACTGTAGAACACTTGCCTTCTTCCTTGCACAGCATTTCTAATTCATTTGAAGTTTTTCTAAAGTTTTGGACTGCTGACAGAGATTATTTTGCTATATTCTTGTCTGTTTCATTTGATGTGCTGAGACTGCCTTCTCACTTTGACATTTTTCATTCTTTTTTACTATGCTTTCTTTAAAAATACAGAACAACAGATAGATACAGATAACTCAATCACAGGCAAAATAAAATGCTTTTATTCTAGAATGACTGCTTCTGTTGTTTCATATCCCATTCATATTCGACCAATTGTGACACAACATCATACATACTATCTATTATTTAAAACATCTGAGTTCAGTAATGCCAATTCTTACTAAGAATACCTTTTAAATAACAGGTAGTATCTGAGATTTTTTTCATATATTTAAATTATGGAACTTAATGCAGCTCACACTTCTAAAGTATTTAGAATATAACTTCTTGATAGCTACTTTGTTGTATAAGATCATGTTACTTTTTAATTAGGTATAGTGGCTTTGAGATTTTTTTTATTGTTTAGGAGTATATCAGTAGCAAGTAACAACACTTGATGAAATCTTTCTTAAGCAAAATGGACTTTGTTATTAATACTAATAATATCATTTGAGATCTCACTATATGTTGGGTACTATTCTGAGTATTTTCCATGAGGAAGTAGTCATTAATTTACTTATTCACTCAACAAATGTTTACTGAAGGTCTAACTTTTAGAGGACTCTATATTAGGTGCTAATTTTACATGCTTGAAATACAGCAGTGAACAAAATGGACAACTTTTTGTACCTCCACCTTCATTAAGTTTACATTCTATTCAGTGAAACTGGTCAAAAGACGAGTAAGAAACACATGGTTCATCAGATGTTTGAAAGTGCTATAGAGAAAATTACTGCTGGCAAAGAGAATAGGGAATTTTGGAGTGGGGTGGGCAGTATAATTTTATACATGATGGTCAGTGAGAAAAGCAAAGACCTGAAGGATATGAGGGAGTCAGACATTGAATACTGAGGAAACAGCATGCCAGGCAAAGGGATCATGTCTGGCATATCCAGCGAAGATTTTGTGGCTAGAGATAAACAGAAGGAGTGTGGGAGAAAGGAGCAGAAATTGATGCTAAAGAGTTAACAAGGGAAGAAGTTTGGATGAAGTTGAGATCATGTAAGGCAGCAGTCCTCAGCCCTGTCAGGTTCAACACACCTTTCTTTATAGTAGGGACAGATGCAAAAAAGAATTGTTTTAGCAACTGCAATATGGCAGTGGTGTGAGTTTCTAAAGTTGTGAACATTGCTTGTTAAATTATCAAACAGCCTGATAATGGTATTACTGGAAATTTTAGTATAATAAAACAATTAGAAAATACTTTGTTTATCTGTAAAATAGAACTAGTTTCCAAGCTTAAAAATACAAATAGGCTTTTCATTTTTATGAAATTGTTACTCTATTTGAAAGCTATGGAGGGGACAGAGCTGTTCAGGAATAACCACATATTGTAGGACTTCTGGGATCCTTAGACCTGGCTCAGTAAATGTGAGTGGAAACTCCCTACCTATCTTTATTGTGATAAAATTCTCCTATACTTTTCCAGACTTCCTCCTAGAGAGCAATGCCAAAGATATAGAGCCTTGAAAAACATTTGTATTTCAGTCTGACCTGACATATCTTAAAAGGATTGCTGTGGCTACTATATTGAAAGGGAGCCAGAGAGACCAGTTTTGAGTCTACTGCAGTAATCCAAGCAAAAATAATGATGGCTCACATCAGGCTTGTAGAAGTAGAAGAGGCTGAGAAGTAACTGGGTTTTAGATATATATTAAACATAGAGTTGGATAGAATTGCTAGTGAATTGCATGTGAGGAATGAGAGGAAAAGAAAAGTCAATATACGTTGAAGTATTTTAACTCTGTTTTTTTGTGTTTGCCTTATAACAAATAAAAGGATAGAGTTATCATTTACTGAGATAGAAAGTTTTCAAAATGGGCATCTTGAAGGGTGGAAGTGACAGTTTGGTTTATGCTAGGTTATGTGATTCTCTCAACAGCCCAAAGAAGTAGCTATTACTAATCCTATTTTACAGATGCTAAACAGAGGCGTGACTGTCCTATAAGAATTAAATGGTGGAATCCAGGACACAAATTCAGATTGTAGTATGTAATCTTAATTGACCATCTAAATTGACTCTAAATGCATTGGATCATATTACTGAAAAAGTCCAGCATAGAAAACATCTTTAAGCATAGTTGAATTGGGAGACCCAAATGATATCATCAAAATATGGTCTTATTCTCTCCTTTTCTGAGCTCAACTCCGTTTGCACGTTAATCTCCCTTCATGGTACCTGAACTCTAGATTTACGTTTGCTTATTCTTCTTGGCAACCCAACCTCTTGGCTCTGAGACTAGGCTTGAGTGATGTGCTCAACCTGTAGCCAGGGAGATGTGATGGTTTAATGGTCACATATCCACCCACATCAAAACACATCAGCTGAGCATGTATAGGGAGAAATTCTCTAAGAAAAATAGACTGATGCTTTCAAAAGGTGGAAGGATAGATAGATGGTAGCTAGATAAATAGGTAGATAGAACAAACAGATACGCACTAAAGACATCATGAAAAAATAAGTGCAGTGATATATCCATGGTATGCTATTAAGATTCCGTTCAGTGCTTTATTTCTGTAGTAATAATTATATTTCTAATATAAACTGCCAAAAATTAATAAATTGACCAAATATTAACACTTCTATCGACATAAAATTAGCCATCATTAATAGCTATGAAAAGCACACACACATATACGAACAGAAGTTTGTCTCCCGGCAACTGACACACAGTAGAGATTCAAAAACTATTTGTTGTCTTAATAAATGGGTAAATAGGGCTTCCCTGGTGGCGTAGTGGCTGAGAGTCCGCCTGCCGATGCAGGGGACATGGGTTCGTGCCCCAGTCTGGGAGGATCCCACATGCCGCGGAGCGGCTGGGCCCAAGAGCCATGGCCGCTGAGCCTGTGCGTCTGGAGCCTGTGCTCCGCAACGGGAGAGGCCACAACAGTGAGAGGCCCGCGTACTGCAAAAAAATAAATAAATTAAATAAATAAATAAATACATGGGTAAATTAACACTAGTTCTAATTGGTAGCCCTCCTCTTTTTTTTTTTTTCTTAATGTTAGGAACTTGTTTTCACAATATTCTCAAAGAATCCAAGGTTTTAAATATTTGAGGCTGTATGGCACAATAAAGTTAGTGATGTATACCATCAATTCCACGCAGAAGATGCTCCTGAGAGACACCCAGAACCCAAATAGATTGCTTAGTCACAATCACAGAATGCCGTAAGAAGGTCAGCAATGAAAGTGATGAAGCATGGAATCTGAGGGCCTGTGCCTTTTAGCTTCTGAAATAGGGCATGGTTTTAATTTTTTACTGTTTCTGTTGATAGGTAATATTTTATAATTATGTCCTCATACAAGGACAATTGCACCTGGTAATTGTTGTAGGATTATATAAGCATGGTCTAAGTCCTTCAAAGGTTTGCATGTAAAACAGTTTTCTTTGTGTTTAAATGCTGAGGATAAAATAAACATTTTTTCAGCTTCAACCTAGGTTATCGTATTTCTGGTGCCCATAAGCAAAATTTAGCAGTTGTTTCTAAAAGTTTTTGCTGGAGACATATTAGACCATCTGTTCTATTTTCTCCCTGATACTTGGAGATAAGTAATCCCTGGCATCAGAGACAGCTATAACAGCTGTGATTTTGCTTGTAGTATGCTAGTTGTACTATCAAGATTCCAAAATCCTAGGGTATCATAATGTCTCCCAAGGCCAAATCCATTTAAACCAAGGTCAGTAGATTATTCTCTGAGGATAGAGAAAAATAATAGTTTAGGACTTAATTACCCAGTTATGTGAACATCAATCTTAGATATTGAAATTGATTTTACAGTTAAAGTAGAAAATCTCAAACTGAGTAATGTAGGCATAAGTCAATTTAATAAATATGGATAATCAAAATAAATCAGTTACTTTACAAAAATCTCCCTACCTATAACTTTATGATGGGTGTATAGCAGGAATGAATTGTACTCATTTAACTCTTTATTTCTCTAAATCATACCTACTCGATGCCACTGCTCATCTGACTATTGGTAAATGTAGTCAGAGTCATACTTTATGGGGTCTCCTCTTCTCCTGTGTTTTAGGCAATCTAGAATATGTGATCGTGGGTTCATATTGAGTACCACTTGTTGAAGCCCACATGACTTCTTGATGTTGGGTGTTTCTGTTGCTTTTATGCCAAGCTTGAGCACAGAGGTGCTTTACTGTGCTCTCCGTGCTTTTAGTATTCTGGCCTGCACACTTCCCTCTGTTTGTTCACTGCAGCCACCATTCTCCTGCCATCCATTCAGAGGGTCTGCCATCTAAGACTTCATGGTGCAGATACCTCTGCAACAGATAGAGTTTCATCAGTGCTCAATCCTGGCCCTCAACACTTCTTCCAAACCAGTGTAAATAGCCTTTGTCCTCTCACAACCCGTATTTATTATTTTTTAAAACAAAAGTCTGGTGGAGTTCTCTTCTGGAAGTAGTGCAACAATTTTGTTTTGTTTTCAAAGTTGCTAAGTCAAAGTTGCTAAGTCAAAATGACTGACTGTCTTTCGAGGATAGGAAAGAGTTTGCCACTTTTTTTTTATTCCCTTGCAGCAAAACAAATACAAAATAAACTATCTTCTCACTTGTAGATATACTCGAAATGCAGGAAAAAAGTACAAAATATTTTACAAAACCTTTTATTTCAAACTTTTTCTCATCTGCTGAGGCATTTTATATCCTAAATCCTCTTGAGTGAGTTACTTACGAGTAGAGCTGGATGATAAATTATATGGTCATCTTATCTATGTCACTTAAATTCCCCTTTGTGATGTAAATTCTTTAATTGTGAAGTCGTTAACATTAAGAATCAAAACTATTTTTTATTAAACTAAGAAATAAAATCTGGGTACTGTTGGCCTACCTTAATAGCTCAGGTGACAGTATGAATGAGTCTTCTAAATCTTTAGATCTCAGTATATTATTGAACAAACTTCAGAGAATCTCACTAAGCATGGTTCATCATATAGTAGGAATTGCTCACATAATGGGTAAAAAGTATAATTAGCATATCATAACTATTTTGCCCTACATTCAAGCAAACATCTTATATATTTTTGGAATTCATTTCTATCCAGGGATTAGAACAGGATTTAAAATATTGTACTACTAGATAAGACTTCAGTAAAACATCCCATAACTACAGACATTTATAACCTTGCCTGAAAAATTAGCTGTCATCATATTTTAATTCTACAAGGAGTTCTGAGTAGTAAAGCTCAACTCTCATTCATTGTCTCTTTTGGTAAAGAAGACAGACAAGGAGGATTGGCAAATAACTGGTGAATATTGAATGACAGAGATCAGTGTTAATTTGGCCTGATTATGTTAGTGTACAGCCAGTAGATTCAAATATCTATCGTTGATATAAGTTCAATTTAGAGAAGGGGGAATGTTACTTAAAACAAATCTTCACGTGGGTAAAGTGCATTTCAGAAAACATGCTGAAAATTCACAGGTCTCAGTCTCCTGTTGAAAACTATTTTTTCATCAGCCTCTCACATATATGTAAGTTTTTGAAGATTACATGTAATTTTATAATTGAGGTACCATCCCACATTTAAACCTCCTAGACCAAAATTCTAGAAACTAAAACATCATTGAATACTCCACTAGGTTTATTTTGTTCACTTCTTCTTTACTCATTACCTCCATTTAATTAACAATGACATATTACTTCTCTACATTATTTTTATTGGCATGGTATCCTTTACACAGAAACCTTCTAGACTAGAGAAATAAAAAAATTCAACTTCATTCTCATAACAGCAGACAGAGAAAATTTCTAAAGGCCACTTGTACAAAAATATTCTGTTTTTTTTAGTCTTCCAGTGGCATCCTGCAGATTCTTTCTGGTCACTTGGATTTATTTTATTTCATACTGTTTGAGGATAATGGTTGAAGCTTAACAATGAATCCTATACTGAAGCGAGAAGATGGTATGACTTCCAAAAATACAACAACTTTTGTTTCTTCAGTTAAAAGGCCTTCCTCCACTGCAGGGATTTTTGTCATGCCTGTATTTCTATGCATTCATTCATTTGTCACACAAATGGAAGTGTATTATTTAAGCAACAAATAGAGTATGGGATGCTGCAGGTGAAATAAAAACATAACACATGGCCCCTGGTTATATGTGCCTTATAATCTAACTGAGGAGATGCTTAGAACAGCTCTTGGGCCACAGTAACAATTCAATTTGTGTTAGCCATTCTAAGCATTTGATGTATACTTATGCATTTAGTACTTACCACAATCATAAGAGCTGGGACTATCTGTGAAATGGGTATAATGAGAAAATCAAGGCATTGAAATATTAAGTAACTAGCCCATGTACTAAAGCTGGTGGACTCAGTCTTCACCATCATGCTACTGGATTTCCATTTTAAAAGCTAAAACTTCATCTCTGGCCTTACTTGGAAGAGGATACACAGGCAAAAGAGGGTTGTTGTTTTGTTTCGTTTTTTACTTTGTATTCTTTCTCTCTCTCTCTCTCTCTCTCTCTCTCTCTTTTGTAAGATAGAAAATATTTAAGGGCATTTAAGACTGTGAAGATAATAGAAATCTAGAAAACAGAGAAGATGCTCATGGAAGTTAGAAGGAATCAGTAAGGGGGAACATCGGCCTTGAAGATTCTTTTTTCAGTGGAGGGAGGGAGGTTAATACTGTGTTATTTATCAGACTTTGTAGGATAAAGAAATGGATGAAACACAGAATCTAGGGAATATATAAATAAGAACGATCTCAATTTAAGTGGAATGCTATGATTTTCCATATCCATTTTCTTAAAAATTTCTTCTTTGTATTAGTGAAGGAGAGGATGAAAAGGAATAGATCAGCTGGATGTAGAGTAGGCTCGCTAGAGTTAAAATGCTTTCAGTCAAGCTCCTTGCTCTCTTTGAAACACGTGTGTCTCTCTCCAATTTCAACTGACAATGTCTTCAATTCTCAATGAAACTCTTCTCTTAACATCCAGGACATGGTCTGTTTCTCTTTCTACATCTGAACTCACTTTCCGAGATCTTTCTCTCCTGTCTATCAAATCTGGGTGTGCCCTGAAGACTTATTTATCCTTGTGATTTAAACACATTCATGTACAACTCCTTCTCCTCATCATGTGGTAATGTCAACTCATATTTTTCATTATTATTAAATGTTTGTTTAGTTAAATTAATAATCACAGAACTACAAATCTCTGTTAGAATTTGATAAAATAATTTTTTTTTTTTTTGTGGTCCGTGGGCCTCTCACTGTTGTGGCCTCTCCCGTCGCAGAGCACAGGCTCTGGACGCGCAGGCTCAGCGGCCATGGCTCACGGGCCCAGCCGCTCCGCAGCATGTGGGATCTTCCCAGACCGGGGCACGAACCCATGTCCCCTGCATTGGCAGGCGGACTCTCAACCACTGCGCCACCAGGGAAGCCCCAATAAAGTAATTTTTATAGCAGATTCTATTGCCATAGTTTTTATGTAGAAAAATAATTGATGATTTCTAAAAATTACTATTTTTCTCCTTCTTGGTAGGCTATAAACAGTGCACTGTTAATTGGTTCTGTAGCCATATCTACATGATAAACATTTCCATCTAAAATATCCTACCTTCTTAAATCTATAGCTTCTGTAACTTTTTGGTTTTGTTTATTAAATATTTCATTGTTCTTATTCACATTTGTATTGGAAAGCATAGCCCAAACATTTTCAATTAGATTCAAACTTGCAGCATTACCCATTTGAAAATGAATTTGGATTGCCTGCACAGATCCTAGAAGAGAGTTTATATTACACTATCCAGGAAAAAGAAACCTGTTCTCATGGAACAAATACTTTAGTGATGAGAAAGATACTCTCTAATAATTTGCAAAAAACAAAGTTTAGACCCTGGACAAGTTGCTACAAAGAGTGATTATGCTCTTGTGGTTAAAAGCACAGATTCTGCAGCCAAACAACTTGGGTTTACATATCTTATTAGACATATGATTTTGATAAAATTAACCTCTGTTGCTCATCGAAAACAGGGATAATAGTATGACTATTTCATAGTAAATATTAAGATAAAGTATTAATGGTGCTGGTATAAAACAAACACTCAGCTAACTATCACTCCTGCCTGAGCAGTCAGTCAGCCATAACTCTTCTAAAAGCACATTTTTTTTTACTTTTCATAAGTGAATAAAAATAAAGCAATAATTTTAGATGCTGTTTGAACCTTCTAAAATGTAATGTTTTTATACTCATATATCTTTACTTCTTAAGAAATGAATAAAGCGACTTCCCTGGTGGTACAGTGGTTAAGAATACGCCTGCTAATGCAGGGGACACGGGTTCGAACCCTGGTCTGGGAAGATCCCACATGCCGCAGAGCAACTAAGCCCATGCACCACAACTACTGAGCCTGCGCTTTAGAGCCCACGAGCAACAACTACTGAAGCCCGTGCGCCTAGAGCCCGTGCTCCGCAACGAAGAGAAGACACCGCAATGAGAAGCCCACACACCACAACAAAGAGTAGCCCCTGCTAGCCACAATGAGAGAAAGCCCATGCATAACAATGAAGACCAAATGTAGCCAAAAAAAATTTTTTTAATAAAATAAATAAATAAAAATTTTTTAAAAAGTAGTGAATAAAATATTGACGCTAATGTAATTCAATGTATATTTAAATATGTGGTTATAGATATTTAATCAAACAACAAAAACTGTTGTCAAAATGCTATTCTACATATACTCATTTACTTCTATGAAATAGCTAATATCAGGAACAACAGCTATGATGTGCTGGAAAGAACTAGGCCTTTCCTAAGTCCAGGATTAAGTCTTTTTTCTGTCATCTACTCTTTGATCTTGACTAAGTACTTAAATTTCACAAAATCTCAATGGTTTCATCTTTAAAGTGGAGCAAGTAAAATCTATATCTCAGTATTGTTAGAAATAAAATAATGTGCACCGTAATAGTTTCCTAGAGTTACCGTAATAGATACCATAGACTGGGTGGCTGAAACAACAGCAATTTATTTCCTCACAGATCTGAAAACTTGGACTTCTAAGATCAAGATGTCAGCAGGATTTGTTTCATTATGAAGTCTCTCTCTTTGATGTAGATGGCTGTCTTCTCCCTCTGTCTTCACATGGTTATCTTTCTAGGTGTGCACATGTCTGTTGTCTCTCTTTCTCTGTGTCCGAATTTCCTTTCCTACAAGAGCACAACTCATGGAACTAGCATCCACCATAAAACCCTCATATGAACTTAATCACATTTTTGAAGATCTCCAAACATGGTCACATTTTGAGGGACTAATAGTTAAGACTTCAATATATAAATTTTTGGTAACATATTCAGCCCGTAACACGCCACCCTCTGGATACTCAAAATTTTTGTCCTTTCCACAAGAAAAATACATTCACCCTCATTCCAACAGTCCGAAAGTCTTAACGCAGTCTAGTATCAACTCTAATATCATTTAAATCAAGTGTGGATGATACTGAAGTATGATTCATCCTAAGGCAAAATTTTCTTCCAGCTGTGAACCTGTGAAATCAGATAGGTTCCCTGCTTCCAAAATACAACAGATTTTGTGAGACAGATATAGGATAGGTATTCTCATCACAAAAGAGGAAAATCATAAAGAAGAAAGGGGTCACTAGTCCCAAGCAAGACTGAAATCTAGCAAGGCAAATTTCATTAGATTTTAAGGCTCAAGACTAATGCTCTTTGGCTTGTTACTCTGTTCTCAGGGCCAACCATGGAGGCAGCCCCATCCCTGTGGCCACAGGCAGCAGCTCCATCCCAGGGACCCTGGGCGGCTGCTCCGGCCTATGGAACCAAGGAGGAGATGGCCCCAGCACCCGGGTCTGTGCCCCCTCAGCTCATAGTGGCAGCTTTGGAACCCCTAAACTGCCTTTGCCTCATTTGTTTCCCTTCTCATAAAGGATAATGCATGTTCACAGCTGAATAGCTTTATTGGACCATCCTGTAGAATCTCAGAAGGCTGAAAGCCTTCTTTCACTTTGTCCTGTCTCTGTTCCATTCAGTTCAAGCTGGCAGAATTTTTGCTGATACGGATAATTGGATCCATGAGTCATATTCATAATCTCTTTATAGCAAAAGATTGTCCAGTTAATTGGATCCATGAGTCATATTCATAATCTCTTTATAGCAAAAGATTGTCCAGCTACACACTTGATGTTCTTTCTAGAAACACTTTCTCATTTTTTGCAATATGGATGGGCTGAGAATTTTCCAAATCTTCAAGTTCTGGTTCATTTTTGCTTAACAATTGCTTCAATTTATCTCTCTCCTCTCACATTTTGCTATAAACAGCAAGGAGAAACCAGTCAGTACCTTCAATACTTTGCTTAGAAATCGCCTCAGCTAAATGATTCAAGTTAATCATTTACAAGCTATACCTTCCACAAAACACCAGAATGCAATTTTGCTACTTTATAACAACAATCTCCTTTCCTCCACTTTCCAATAACATGTTCCTTATTTCTGTTTGAGACCACCAAAAGCACTTCTAATGTCCATGTGTCTACCAACAGTCTCTTCAGGCAATCTAGACTTTTTCTAACATGACCTCAAAACTCTTCTAGCTTCCATCTATTACCCACATTTTTAGGTATTTGTTACAGAAACACCCCATGCTCAATACAAAAACCTGAAGTAGTTTTCTAGGTCTGCCATTACAAACACACAGACTGGGTGGCTTAAACAACAGAAATTTATTTCCCAACAGTTCTGGAGACTAGAAGCCAACATCAAGATGTCAGCAGGGTTGGTCTCATTCTGAGGCTTCTCGATAGCTGTCTTCTCCCTCTACCCTCACATGGTCATCTCCCTGTGTGTATATGTCTGGTGTCTCTTTCTCTGTATGTCCAAATTTCCTCTTATTAGGACACCAGTCATATTGGATTAGGATCCACCCTAACTGCCTCATTTTAAATTAATCATCTCTTTCCAGACCTTATATCCAAATACAGTTACATTTGGAGGTACTGGAGTTAGAACTTTAACATATGAATTAGGGGAAGGAGGGACACAATTCAGCCCATAACATGCACCATTTTAAAAAGTGCTATACAATTAATAAAATTTAACATGTGGGCAGCTCTGTTATTTTAAAGAGACAAAAACTAAAATGAAGCCATTAAGTGAATAGTTCAGGTTATACAGATTGTTCAAAGCACAGCCAGGCCTAGATTATTTTTTCTTCTGTACACTTTCATAATGTGTGTACAGATCTATTTTATCATGTGATTTCTTTAACCTTTAATCTAAATTTTTCTTTCTTTTCCTCATATTCTCCTGGGACAATTTCCTTCACTCCCATGGAGTGAATGCAATAACTAAATATGATAACTCTACTTCTGCTCAAGATTCTGCTCTCCAGCTCCAACCCAGCTCTGTCACTGAGTTCCAAACCCACATATTCAACTAACCACTGGACATCTCCACTTGGATGACTCCAGAGTGTTCAAATCCAGTACCTTTCATCCCCAACAGAGTCTCTTTTCACCTCCTATGTCCCTAAACACCTCTTCCGTTGAAATAAATCTCAGTGAATGGCCAATCCCTTGCCTAGCTCAACCTAGAAATCTTGATATGATTCTTAACTATTTCCTGTCCTTCTTCCCTGATATGCAATTAATCATCATGTCTTATTTTTTTCAGCTCCTAAGAACTCTTAAATATGTCCACTCTTTTTCATCAGCTCTTCTTTAGTTTCCAAAATTCCTTCTCTTTCCTCCAGTTTTACATGTAACTGATTTTACATGTAACTAATTTAATACCATTGTGCTTTGTTATAAACTTAGAAATAACTCCTAGGGAAACTTTGACAATCTACACTGGGTTAGTTCCCTCTGCATGTGCTCTATTCCCATGGCACCTCCTCTATCATAGTCCTTACTGCTCTGGATTGTTAGAGCCTGTTTACTTGTCTGGTCTCCACCCACCCCATCATTGGGCTACATGTTTCTTTATAACAGAAACCATGATTTGTTTACCAAGGTTTTCTATAGCACTACTTTCTTGGGAGATCATAATCACTCAGAGGCTGCTTGTAAAGAATGAATCCTGGTCTACAAGATTTTAATACAATATTCATTCTATTTTACTAAGTTGTCACATCTTAGACTAAAATTATTGATGCCACAAGGAAGAAAATTTACACACAAAAGAAACCCAGATTTTATTTTTAGTGGAAACATAGAGAAAATAATATTTATTTTCAAACTAGAAAACAGTATTTATCATAAAGTGATGTATCTTTATTAACCCTGTATCTTGGCTTTTTTTCCCTTTGTTTGGAAAGTAAATTGAGGGACATAACCTAGTAGAAGTATCTCAGTTCACTTTGCTTGCCCTGTCACTTTTAAATTTATTTAAGCTTTTGACAAGTTGATACTTGAAAAACCTGAAGACATTTGACTTTAGTGTACAATTATAAAAAAAAATACATGCTAGCAACAGGAATAGTAGCTCAAAGTAAATATGAGGACCATAAAACATTTTTAAAATGTGTATACTAAATAATGATGAAATGAAAGTGACATAATCAGCCTGAAACATGGTTGCCTACTATAATTAAACCTATTAGCAATTCTGGCAGGCCAAGCAGGCAGGGGAGTTATGGATGAAGTCTGTTGCAGAGTGATCTGCAATCTGATCACTGAAAAGCAAAAGCTACAAGACCTCAGAGAAAACTCAAGTCAAATTTCTTCTGATTCATCTTAGCACTTAGTTGACAGTGTTCAACTTTAAGAAGTAAATACATGGGATAAAATTAAAAAAATATATATATATATAGTACATAATATAGGCCAACTTAGGGTGTTTTAGAGATTAGAGAATTGAGAAAATTTATTAAAATATATATGCTATTTAAATATTTTCTCAGTGTCATATAATATGTTATATCTTAATATTTTACATTAAGCATTTTATATTTTGATCAGAAATAAATGGGATGCTCATTCTACTACTAGCAGAAGGCATCTACAGAGAGCTGGGTGCAAGTGTAAGGAAGACGGCTGAATCTTAAAAAGGATAGAAAATCAGCTGGTAATAACCAATAATATTTGGTCTTGTTCTTTATTTCATATACTATCCCAACCTTCTCTTTTAAGGCAGCACTGAAAGGCACTAAAAAGGAGGTGATAAAGGCAGTATACAGACAATTAGGGGTTTGTCATCAATTTCCATACCAAGGAAAAGGCATGTTATTCGTATTAAAACATATCTCAAATGCTTGAGGTGGGGGGGTCACTTTCTAGGGGTTAAAAAATAACTTTAGCAATGCATGTGTATGATAAATCCTTCATTTGGTTTTCCTAAATTGCCTTTTAAATCTTTTAATTATGCCATTATTTCACTGGTTCAGATCCCTACCAGAAATCTGAGATACCTGTTTCACTGGATGGCCCTCATTACCAAGATGCTGTCTAGAGTGTAATGAAGGAGGTCTTTTAAAATCATTATTGAAGTATAATTGATATATAACATTATATTAGTTTCAGGTATACAACCTAATGATTTGATATTTGTATATCTTACAAAATGATCCCTACAATAAGTCTAGTTAACATCTGTCACCATACATAGTTACAATTTTTTTCTTTTGATGAGATCTACTCTTTTAGCAACTTTCAGATATGCAACACAGTATTATTAACTATAATCACCATGCAGCACATTACTTCCTCATGATTTTTTTTATTTTATAACTGGAAGTTTTTACCTTTTAAAAGGGGTCTTATTGAAAGAAAAAGTGCATATGCCATCTGTGACTTACCTCTTTGCCTAAGTATTAAATCTCTGTGATCATCCTCCAAGTCCCCTTTTTGGCTTCAAGTTGATCAGGATAATTCAAGAGTTCACTAAATAATTTTCAGTCTTCAACAAATTTGGCAGTTCTAACTTTATCTGCCGTTCCATCCTCATCTTGAAAGAAGTCCTTTTGGATGCTCTTGCCATGGAGCCCTGTTCACCCCATTGTAGTAACCTTGAAAACCTACTCCTTATTAGGTGAGGTTTCTGGGTGATGGTATAGAGCCAACCATTCTTACTAATTCCTCAATCTTGTATACATGAATAACTACCTTATGTGATAGTAATGAGACATAATGATTTGTGTGTTTGGAAGAGGGTGTATTGGGAGGTGAGGCTCTGTATGAATTCTGGGGAGGTCATTATTCATAATCATTGCCCTACCAAGCTGAAGTTGTATTTTCTCCACATCAGCAATTGAAAAAGCCTGTTATAAGTTGCTTGACCTGGAGATTGTTACATATAGGGTATATATACCTCATTTACAGATACTCAGCTATTCATATTCATAAATACCCTGTTTTAGCCTCTAATTCTTTCCTAAAAGACTGATCTCTAGAAAAAACATTCTTGTACTATTTTTAAAATTGCCATTCTTATCAGTGAATGTGTGTGTGTGTTTGTGTAGGCATATATATATATATATATATGAAATGTAATAGATCCTATTAAAGGCCATATAAATATTATAAAATTTGGTGAAAATCTATGAAGGCATTCATTAGGCCTTCTCTGGACTTCATGGTTTCCGCATTCACTACCATCAAGTGAATTGGAAACTTTTCTGAAATTTCTAGAACCAGCATATTAACTTTGGCTTAGATAGCTAAAAGCTAATTCAACGCGCAGAGAATACTCTAAGAGCATAGCAAAATGATCCAAATGATTAATCTACCTTATTCATCAAGAACAGGCTAAGAAAAAAATCTGAATTCTGAACAAAGGTGAAGAAGAGTACAAGAATCATAGAAGCAGTGCCCAAGATTCCAAACAGTTGATTTGCAATAAGCTTCTGCCTCTTCCCTCCAAATTTTTTAACTCCTGGTTCCCAATAGAATCACCACAAACACATACACACACAAGCACACATACAACATCTATACCCACTGTCCCTGCTTACATTCTCTGAACCTCTGAGCAGGGCATAGGTAAATGGAGGAATTTATATCCTTAGCTTGTAGGAGAAAACAGCATACTTCTCATATAAAAGACTTTGAAATAAGTATTCAGGTTGCTATTTGAGAGATAAATTATAAACCAACACATAGCTCCTAGATATCCAAGGCAACAAGATTGTAAGTATAACTATAAGGAAAAAGAATATTAATCACAACATGGTAACAGCGGAAGCCATGAAAAAGGATAGTTATCAAGGCCTTACAAACCCCATCAGCATCAGTTAAATATCCTGTCCAATGGAAGGTTTATCACTATTATGGGGATAAACGGATTAGGATATTGGAACAGAAAGCTATTTTTACACATTAAAATCATGTAATTCATTATTCTCACTCTCATTTCAGACTTACAAGCACCTATCTGATAACTTGGGTGGCTTCCTGAAGTCAGCCTTGTCAAGCCTTCATGAACACTGAGTCTGCTGACAGTCACATTTTTCATTTTAATTTAATACACTGGAATCCTGATTTATATAGTTTACTATCTTATGGTTGAATCTCCCTGAATCTTTCAATTTCAGTATATTGGCAAAATAGCATTTTTGGATCTGCCTTGTTGAGATTGGGTAAATATCATTTCACTCAGGCTCCTGAAATCTGAATTCCTCCAATTTAAACCTCTGAACTCACTGCCCCACATATCTTTAAAATTTCAAAAATGGCTACTTTGTTGGTTTATAATGAGTATTAAATGGGATTGTGTACAAAAACAAGGCTGGCCCCGTGCATCTTAGATATAGCTTATGTAACTTTTCTTTCTGAACTTGAGAACTCATCCAACAGCCACTTTAACATTGTGGCACTCTGGTACAGCTACTACCACCTAGCTAAAGCTAGGTGATATACCAGTCTGTTATAGCTTGGATAGAATATGCTTTCTCTTGATTATAAAATAAAAGCCATATTTAATTCAGACACAAGAAAGCTATAAAAAGGGGAATTAAAATCACTCAAAACCAGTACTGTTCCAGTAAACATTTAACAACTGGCTCTTTGGGGGAAAAAAATTTATGTGTTGATATATAAGTTTTATAAATTTTGGTGATATATAAATAATAATAAAATACACAATACTCTTTATTGTAAATTCTATACCACCCATTAATTTTTCAGAATGCTTTCATGGATTTTTGTTGAACTCTTTTTTCTGTAGAAAATCTATGGTTGTAATCCAACCATAATTCAACACATGGAATTATATCCTAATCATCTAATCCTTTTTGCAAAAAAATGTTTTGTCATTAAATCTTATTTAGAATCTGCTGTTAGACTATTTCTTACCTTATACAAATTACACTTATTAAAGTGAAACATCTTTAAGCTTCAGCACTAGACATGGCACACTTTGATCTGAATGATTACTATTTTCTTCATTAGTTTCTTAAGTCTAGGCAAACAACAAAATATAGAATCAAGTCCTGGTTTGTAGCATTAACTGATTTCAAGCTACCAAAAGGCATCACTGAATGCAGAGTAAGGGACATGCAGAGTATGGCACAACAGCTTGCCATTCTATAGTATTTCCAACAAATAAATAGAGTAGACATAAATAATCTCAAGAGCAAAGGTAATAATTTACCTTGAATACATTTTGTTTTCTCTGAAGTACATCCTTAAGCGATTTTTTTCCCCCTGGATTATATGAGCAGTAAATCCTCTGAATCTTAGCATATTAAAACTTCCATTATTTTGCCCTAATAAAAGTTTAGTTGGGTATAAGAATCTAGGTTCAAAATCATGCCCACCCATAAATTTAAGGTTATCATTCCATTGAACTCTTACCATATCCCTTCATTTTCCTCTCGTCACTGAAAAGTCTAATATTAGCAGTTTTTGCTCTTTCATCAGGAGCTGTTTTTAGTCATTGAACAAATTAGGATTTTTTTAAAACTTGATTTATTAAATTTTTTGTCATGAGAATGTGTAGTATGTTTCATTTTTATCTGAATGTGTATAAGATGTGCTTCCTTATTTTCTCTTGGCACTCAAGGCTATTTTTTAATTTTTAGAAAATTATCTTCAATTATGTTTTTGATTGTTTTCATCTCTTTATCCTCTTCTTCTGATATTTCTATTAAACAAGTTTCAGAGCTACTGGATCTATCCTCTTAGATGAACTATTAGTCATACTTTTCCTCTTTTTGTATTTTTGCTGTTTTGGGATATAGCTTTCATGTTATTTTTACTTTTGAGGGGGCTTGGGACCAATCTATAAAATGGATGAATAGACAGGGTATGATGGAGAGGCCTTAGTCCCTAATATTCTCAAAGACTATAATTCTAAGTGTTACTTATACATCTAAATTTCTTCAGTTTTCTGTGGATTTCTTTTTATCCTAGAAATACTGTTAATTGCAGGTACTCAATCCATATTCTTAGATTGCTCCTTTATTGCAATATTATTCTTCCTAATATTGCACATAGCAGCCTATTATTATTACTCAGTGCAATATTTTCTCAATCATATATTTCTGAGAATATCAATTCAATGATTTTAAAGTGATATTTGAATAAAAACTTCACTTCTGCATCAGTTATTTTATTTCCCATCTTAATTTTATCATTTATGTTTTGTGTTTCCTTGATTTGGTAGGACAAGGCTATACATTCCTATATATAAATGATGGATCAGGTATGGGGTCCTCTGCAGTTGTGTTTATATATTTACCCAAGTAGCTCATGAGTGGCTTTGCTCTGCTCACTCTGTGGGCACAATGATGTATGCTCTTTGGTCAGCACAAATAAAGTAGACTTCAGAAAAAAGAAAATTTCCAGAAAGAGAGATGATATACTGATAAAAGTCAGTTCAACAAGAAGACATAGCAATCATAAATATGAATTCACTAAACATCACAACTGCAAAATATGTGAAATAAAACAAACAGAACTGAAAGGAGAAATACACAAATACACAATAATTGTTAGGGACTTCAACACAGCTTACTCAACAATTGAGTGAGCAACTAGACAGAAAATCAACAAGGATATAGAAAAACTCAAAACTTCACCAACCAACAGGACCTAATCAACATTTACAGAACACTCCACCCAACAACAGCAGAATGCATATTTTTTCCAGTGCCCATGAAACATACACCAAGATAGACCACATCTTGGGCCACAAAACAAACCTCAAAACATTTAAAGAATTGAAATCATGCAGAGTGTGTTCTTAGACCACAATGGAATTAAACAAAAAATCATTAGCAGAAAGATAACAGGAAAATCTCCAAACACTTAGAGACTAAACAACATACTTGTAAACAATCCATAAATCAAAGAGGAATTCTCAAGAGAAATCAAAAATACCTTAAACTGAATGAAATGAAAATTAAAATAAAACATATCTACTGGGCTTCCCTGGTGGCGCAGTGGTTGAGAGTCCTCCTGCCAATGCAGCAGACACGGGTTTGTGCCCTGGTCCGGGAAGATCCCACATGCTGCAGAGTGGCTAGGCCTATGAGCCACGGTCGCTGAGCCTGCATGTCCGGAGCCTTTGCTCCGCAACGGGAGAGGCCACAACACTGAGAGACCCACGTACCGCAAAAACCAAACCAAACCAAACGAAAAACATATCTACTTATATGAGAAACAGTTAAGCAGTAAGTTATAGCACTGAATACATATATTAGAAAAGAGGAAAATCTCTTTCAGAAAATTGAAGAGGAGCGAACACTTGACAATTCATATTATGAAACAAGTTAAGTATTACCCTGATAACCAAACTAGATAAAGAGAGTGCAAGAAATAAGGTGTTGCGGGGGGGGGACTATGGACCAATATCTACCGTGAATATAGACACAAAAATTGCTTTAAAAATATACAGTTCAGTAATATATAAAAATAATTATATACCATAGATTATTCATATTATTTCTCCATATTATTTCTTAGAATTTCACATAAATCTATAACTTAAAAGTTTAATTTTAAAAAATAAGGTGTTAGTCCTCCCGCGAGGGAGAGGATGCGTGCACAGCGTCTTCCACCCAAGCGGAAGTTTTCGCAGGGCAACTGAGAAGGACACAGTTAAGATGGAGTTTCCAGCCCAGTGAGTCTGAGGGTCCGACTGTGACCCCATAAAGCATGATCTCCTGTCAAGACTGTGGCAAAAGTGTTGAAGCAACTTTCAAATTCTGCCCCTACTGTGGGAAACCTTTGCCTACAGAGGAGCACGAGGGGTCCCAGACCTTTGTCAAGCCGTCTATGTCATCCTCCCAAGGCTCAAGGAGAAGGAGGAACACCAGTTCTGAAATATCTCCCAAGAAACTGAAATGGCCCAGCTGTGCTTCCTCTCCCCCATCATCCCTTCTCTCAGAAGGTGACAGTTCTGAATCTGAAGATACCTTGAGTACCTGTGAGAAACCCAAAGGGTGCTGGAGCAGATCCCCAACCTCCCGGAGCAGCCCTTGGACACCCAGGCAGAGCTCTCAGACACTGAAGTGGAGCCGGGTGACCACCTTGCTCAAGGCTTTGCCAGTGGGGACGGTGCTGATAGACAAGAGTGGGTGGCACTGGAAGCTGAGATGCCTCCAGAGCAGGGATGGCCAGGGCATTCTCTATGAAAGTACACTCTGTCCACAGGTGGGCAGGTGCTGGGCTGGGCTGGGCTGAGTCAGGCCATCTTGGAGCCAAGGCAAAGGGGAGGGAACCACTTTCTGAGAATGGAGATGGAGCCATATCCCAGCTGCAGACCTGCCTCAAGGCAGCTTTCTCTTAGAGCTGGACTGCAAACCTATGCACCTACAGCGGCTGGGAAGGTAGAGTAAATGAGTGCAGGAGGCTGGCAGTCAGGCTATTGGGAGTGGTGGGGACTGTGGCCAACCAGAGCACATGTGCCCTAGATAAAGAGGACACTTCTCCACTGCCACCTACTGTTGTCACGTGGGAGTGCAGGCCCAGTGTGGCCGGAAGATAAGGACAGTGGTCACTGTTCTGTCTGTCCTGCAGAAATAGGATGGACCCTTCCTCCAAATTTGGTTTGAATGTTGAGACCGATGAAGATATGAAAGGTTTACTGCTTGCATAATTGAGATCTCTGGTGGGGGGAGAAGCTCTGTGAGAACAAGGAAGAGCACCTAGCCCCGGTTTTTACTGTGGTTAAGGGGCAGGGCTGGGGTGAGGGTTCTGCCTGGGCCAGGGCCTCATGTGGTTTGAATCTCTGCCATCACCAAAAGAGGGAGCTCCAGGCTTTCTTATCAGTGGGACGGGAAGAAGCAGGGCTGGGCTTAAAAGTTAAACAAAACAATAGTTAAACAAAAAATGCAGCAAGACAACTTGTTACAATGAAGGAAAAAATAACTGCACTGGAAGTGTTAGTATTAATCAACCTAGCATTAACTGAGTGCTTACTTCAGGCCAGGCCTTGTTCTAAGCACTTTATGTGGTTTTATGAGGTGTTTTGCATTTTTAAAAATTGAGATAAAATTCATATAACATAAGATTCACCATTTTAAAGGCTACATTTCAGTGGGTTTTAGTAGATTCACGATGGTGCGCATCCGTCACCACCATCTAGTTCCAGAGTATTTCTGTCACCCCAAAAGGAAACCCTGTACCTTTACCAGTTACTCTCATCCTCCTCCCCGCCCCCCAGCCCCTGGCAACCACTAATCTACTTTATGTCTCTATGGATTTACCTATTCTGGACATGTCAGATAAACGGAGTGATGCTCTCTGGAAAAAAATAAGGTGTTCACCTGCATATTAAGTACTTATAACTACATGTTTAGATTTAGTGAAAAGTTTACTTTCTTATTAATTTTTATTACTTTAATTTTCTGTCTAATTATGCATTAGCTTTAGATTCAGTGAGAACAAATTTTGCTTTTAGCAAAAAGCAGAAAAAAATATAAGAATAATATAAATATAGAAAAAACCACAGAAATCATAAAAAATGCTTTATGAATAAATTATAAATTTCAGATGGTACTAGATAAGGTAGTGTTTATACAGATTAAAAAGACACAGATGCAAGATAAATATAATCAATAAGATTTTCTTCACGGGCCTAAAGTAATTTTTTAAAGTGAAGACCATGCTTAAAATATATGCAGAAATAATTTTCCTTCAAAAAAGGGAAACAGGAGCATCTCTTAATTTTCTTTGTAAGTTAAACATTTTGACTTAATTGGAAAATAATTTAGGAGATCTAACAGGGAAATGAATAGCTGATTATCATATGAATTTGAAAAAAGAGGAGTTACGTGGAAAAGCTCTGTAGCTCTAAAAACAATGGGAAAACTAAGCCTTTTGGGTCTACTTGAGAAGACACAACCTTTACAGTAAAAAAAAAAAAAAAGAGCAAATGTACAGATTGCATTATTGAGTAGCAGAGGCTGATATTAAATAAGGCAAATGAGGAATCCCAATAACACCCACATTATAGTTATAAATAAGCCCATGCAATGGAAATTTCCAATTCCAACGTAAGATTTGGTAGAGATGAATAACTGAGGAGTAGTGGAAAGAAGGTTTCTAATGTAAGCATGATGCAGTATCCTTTGACATTCCCCTTTTGAACATGCTGTTTAAGCCAGAGATGTTCAGTTCCACTTGAAGGAAACCCAATTCAACATAGTTGAATCTAAGCACGGGATGGATTGGAAGGATATAGGATATCTCTGAGAATTAAATGAAGATCTGCAGGAACAGGGCATCTCAGAGCCTTGTAGACTGGAATCAAGGACCTGATCCTCTAAGACTCATTCTGCTTTGCATGATTTTCTGGGATATTCTCACATGGCAAAAGACTTGGTCCCTGGAAGTTCTTGGAAATACTTTTAGTACTTGATGCCCAGGAGAGAAGAGAGAATTATTCCTGCTAGTTTCACTTAGAAAAATCTCACAGGAAGACCCTACTTGCCCCAATTTGCATCATATAACTATTCCTATATTAACATTTGGCCAGATTGATAAGTACTGTGATTGACCCCACCTACATCATATACCTAACCTGTAAGAAAGGAGAATGTTCTGCGAAGATGAAAATAATATGCACTACAGGGACAATGTTAAAAAGCAGAACCATTGGAAAGTGCCATTAAAATATCCTGACAAGAAAGTAAATGAGAAAATAGGCAGAAAGTCTTTCTTTCTTCCTTTATTTCTTGATTTATTTTTGCCACACTTCCCCCCACTTACCTAAGTAAGTAGTCCTATTTTCTTTTTATAAAAGACTGGTATTGGGAACTTAATTTAACTGGCTCAAATGTGTTAGTTGGGGAAGATTGCAATAGACTCTTTACTCTTAATTACTGTAGCAATTATAGAAGCTAATTATATTTTTTTAATGTTGAAAGCCAATATCACTCACTAGATAACATAGTCTTTGGTTATTAGTTGTGAAAAAAATTAAACCACCACTAAATAAGTAAATTATTCTTTGAAACTCTTGGTTAAATGATGGATATGTGTTTATTTTTCTTTTAGTATCACTAATCACTCACTACAAATATAAAAATATTTGCATTATTCAATGTACTTGAAAATAACTTATCAATTGTTTTCTATTTTATATACTGTCACCATCTTTTTCCATAGATGTTATGGAAAAAACCCAAAGAAACTCTTTGGCCAACCCAATATATACAGTGTAGAGATTATTAATCAGACTGTGATTTGGTGCTAATTTACGTGAAGCCGATGGATATGCTACTGGAAGAAAAACAAGAGAACCATCCTGACATTTTAATATATAGCTCCAATACCACATACATGCATATATTTACTTCCTTACCATACCATGCTTACATTATAGGTCACAAAGCCTTCCAAATTGTGGAATACAATTAAATAAAGAACACAGAAACCAATGTCATAAGATTGGTCATAGAAATGGAAGTTGGGATGTCTTTTGGAAGCTCCCAGATCTTTCAGAAGTGTTTTATTTGCAAAACTTTTTAACTGTAAAAAATACTGTTCATTGTTTCTTTTTTTCCCAAGGATCACCTTATTTATTCACTGTATTTCTTTAAATTTAAAGAATTTAAGTTTGGTAAACATTTAATATTTTGTTATTGGCAATAAACTTCAGGGAAAAAACCTTTATATCCCTTGTTATAGGCTACTGTGATTTTGGTCTTAGTATATGGAAACTTATTTTCACCCCTTTTAAAAGGTGTTAAAAATAAATTCTCCAGTCAGAAAAAATAACCTTATGGGTGAATGAATTAAACTATCCTCTCTACCTAGCAGGCACCATAAATAATCCATTAAGAGTTTTGAGGACTTTATTCCCATATACCTTATATTATCTACCACACAGTCAATTCATTACATCACCCCAGGTTCTAAAAGACATGAAAACTTCAAGGTCTGTGTCAATGCCAATTCTACAAGAGATTCAGCAAAAGTTATTTAGTGCAGGCATGTACTAAGAGCTAGCAGCTGTTCTTCACTACATTCAATATATTAATGCATTATTTTGAGATGGAAAATGTGTCTTCTGTTTTTGAAAACTTAAAGACTGTGGTTCAAAATGTAAAAAAGAAAAAGTCATAGAAGTATTATTTAAAAAGACAGTAGGAGGGAAAAAATAAACAAACGTGTGGCAAAATAAAATACCTACCAAAATCTTTTCTGCATAATTATATGTAATTCATATAAGCTAAGAAAACTAAAGTACAATTAAGTATTATTTTAAAAAATGATTCATTGAGGGCCTTGGCAGTACTTGTTTTTAGAACAAATAGTGCAATAACAGTCTAAAAAGCAGGTAGAGATAGGTTTTGAAAAGTCAAAACAAAAATTCATCCACAAAAAAATGTAAAGATGTATATATATATAAACAGAAATCTTTTCAAACTTTCAAATACCTGTGTCCTTTTAATAGAAAGTTGTGTTGTTTTGCATGTACTTTTAAAATTTCCCTGAGGGGGCTTCCCTGGTGGCGCAGTCGTTGGGAGTCCGCCTGCCGATGCAGGGGACCCGGGTTCGTGCCCCGGTCTGGAAGGATCCCACATGCCGCGGAGCAGTGAGCCATGGCTGCTGAGCCTGCGCGTCCGGAGCCTGTGCTCCGCGACGGGAGAGGCCGCAGCGGTGAGAGGCCCGCGTACCGCAAAAAAAAAAAAAATAAAATAAAATTTCCCTGACCTTCACATAGTATCCTCTTAATAGCCCTATGAGGTTATTAGATAGAATAGTCATTATCACACCCACTTTTTATTTTTACTTGTTTGATTTTACTCTTTTCTCATTGAGGTATAACTAACATGACGTTATATTAGTTTCAGTTGTATACTGTAATGATTTGATATTTTTATATATTGCAAAATTATAGCCACAGTAAGTTCAATTAACATCTAGCATCATACATAGTTACAAATTTTTTTTCTTGTGATGAGAACTTTCAAGATCCACTCTCCTAGCTACTTTCAAATATACAATATGGTATTATTAACTGTAGTGACCATGCTGTACATTATATCCCCAAGACATTCATTTTATCAATATAACAAAAAATTGGACCCTTTCACCCATTTTGCCCATGCCCCAGTACTCCCCACCTCAGGCAACCACCAATCAGTCTCCGTATTGATGAGCTCAGCTTTTGTTGTTGTTGTTGTTTTTAAGATCCCACATATAAGTGAGATCATAACAGCATTTGTCTTTTCTGTCTGACTTATTGCACTTAGCATAATGCTCTCAAGGTCCATTCATGTCACAAATGGCAAGATTTCATTCCTTTTTATGGCTAAATAATATTCCATATATATATATATATATAATATAAAACATCTTAAAAATTTATTCATTCATCAATGGGTATTTAGGTTGTTTCCATGTCATGGCTATTGTAAATAGTACTGCAATGAATATGGGGGTGTGCATGTACCTCTTCAAGTTAGTGTTTTTGTTTTCTTCGGATAAATACCCAGGAGTGGAATTGCTGGATCATATGGTAGTTTTAATTTTTTTAGGAACCTTCATACTGTTTTCCATAGTGGCTGCACTCATTTATATCCCTACCAACAGTACACAAGGGTTCCATTTTCTCCATATCTTTGCTAACACTTGTTATTTCTTGTCTTTTTTTATGACAGCCATTCTGACAGGTGTGAGGTGATATCTTTTTGTGATTTTGATTTGCTTTTCTCTGTTGATTAGTGATGTTAAGCATCTTTTCATGTGTCTGTTAGCCATCTGTATATCTTTTTTTATTAATTAATTTATTTATTTTCGGCTGCATTGGGTCTTCGTCGCTGCGCATGGGAGTTCTCTAGTTGCGGCGAGCAGGGGCTACTCTTCATTGCGGTGCACGGGCTTCTCATTGTGGTGGTTTCTCTTGTTGAGGAGCAAAGGCTCTAAGTATGTGGGCTTCAGTAGTTGTAGCACGTGGGCTCGTAGTTGTGGCTTGCGGGCTCTAGAGCACAGGCTCAGTAGTTGTGGCACACGAGCCTAGTTGCTCCACAGCATGTGGGATCTTCCCAGACCGGGGCACAAACCTGTGTCCCCTGTATTGGGAGGTGGATTCTTAATCACTGTGCCACCAGGGAAGACCCATCTGTATGTCTTAATTGGAAAAATGTCTATTTAAATCTTCTGCCCATTTAAAAATTGGATTGTTTGTTTTCTTGCTATTGAGTTGTATGAGCTCTTGATATATTTTGGATATTAACCCCTTATCAAATAGATGATTTGCAAATATTTTCTCCCATTCAGTAGATTGCTTTTCCATTTTGTTGATGATTTCCTTTGCTGTGCAGGAGCTTCTTAGTTTGATATAGTCCCATTGGTTATTTTTATTTTTGTTGCCTTTGCTTTTGGTGTCAGTACACATTTTAAATGAAAGAAAACTAAGAAATTTGTCACTGAAAGACTGAGCCTAGATCCAAGATTTTTTTTAATTATTGAAGTATTGCTGATTTATAATATTACGTTAGTTTCAAGTGCACAGCATAGTGATTCAGTAGTTTTTTTCAGATTATATTCCATTATATGTTATTATAAGATATTAAATATAATTCTCTGTGCTATATAGTAAATCCTTGTTGATTATCTATTTTATATATAGTAGTTTGTATCTGTTAATCCCATATTCCTAATTTGTCACTGCCCCCCTCCCTTTTCCCTTTGGTAACCACAAGTTTGTTTTCTATGTCTTTTAGTCTGTTTCTATTTTGTGTATAGATTCATTTGTATTATTTTTTAGATTATTATTTATAAGTGATATCATGTAGTATTTGTCTTTTTCTGTGTGGCTTATTTCACTAAGCAAAATATTGTCTAAGTCCATCCATGTTGCTGCAAATGGCAGTATTTCATTCTTTTTATGACTGAGTAATACTTCATTTTACATATATATATATATATATATACACATATATATAATGAAGTATATAATGTGTACATATATATGCCACATCTTCTTAAGCTTATTATCTATTGATGAACACTTGGATTGTTTCCATTTCTTGGCTATTGTAAATAGTGCTACTATGAACATCGGGATGCATGTATCTTTTTGAATCCAGATCTTTTTATTCGAAATCTAATAAGTCTTACAACTCAATCTGCTCTCAACATTTTAGATAGAACAGCGTAAGACTTGAATCAACCTCAGAAGCCTCCTTCATTTATGAATTCATTACTTGATAATGAGTAGTATATAAATTTATAAAGCATAAGATATCATTAAAATGCTTTGAAATAATAGTTATGCCCTGGTTAATTTATTTCATGAATTTTTTGTCTTGGATATCAAGTACCATATTGCTAAAGTTCATAGTCTCATTACTTAACACCTAACTAAATCATATGCAATTAAATTGACACAAACCTCCAAAATATAGGGCACACTCAGATTCACAGATGATATGGATTCATCAAATTTCAGAATTTCTTTTTTTTTTTTTTTTTTTTTTGCGATACACGGGCCTCTCACTGTTGTGGCCCCTACTGTTGCAGAGCACAGGCCTGGATGCGCAGGCCCAGCGGCCATGGCTCATGGGCCCAGCCTCTCCGCGGCACGTGGGATCCTCCCAGACCGGGGCACGAACCCCTGTCCCCTGCATCGGCAGGCGGACTCTCAACCACTGTGCCACCAGGCAAGCACCAGAATTTCTTTAAAATATTGATTTCATGCCAATATGCTAAAAATCTTTTCTAAGTCAATATCAATAATTTTTTTTCATATATTAGTGATTCCAAGATAGAACTTGCAGTTACATTCACACATATCAACCTCAATATGTGCTAAAATAAGGACAGTTTATAAAAGGTGTTTACACCCAACAATGGTATTTGCTCAATTCCAAACAGTTTTATTGGCATTGAAAAAAAATGTGTATCAGTTCTTGCTTTGTTTATAAGAAAGCTTACTTAAAAAAAAAAAAAAGTTGATTTAATACTAACCAGTTGAAGTTTTGATATTTGTTTTTATATTCCCCCAAGATCCGAACATTGTATTTCATTTACAAGAGGGATGGGGGGGGGGGGGGCTTCCCTGGTGGCACAGTGGTTGAGAGTCCGCCTGCCGATGCAGGGGACATGGGTTCGTGCCCCGGTCCAGGAAGATCGCACATGCTGCGGAGCGGCTGGGCCCGTGAACCGTGGCCGCTGAGCCTGCCCGTCTGGAGCCTGTGCTCTGCAACAGGAGAGGCCACAACAGTGAGAGGCCCACATACTTAACATAGAAAGATGATTTTTAAAAATAAATTGAAAAGAGCAAGTTAAAAATATAATTTCATTTTTATGAAAAAGTGCCAAATGAGTATATTAATGAAAGGTTCGAAAATTATAAAATGCTTTCAGTTGACCACTTCTAAGCAGTAGGATTATGAGTGCATTTTTCTTTTAAAGAGAAATAAATAAGACAAAATCATTGTTCTTAAATCTTTTTGCGGTACACGGGCCTCTCACTGCTGTGGCCTCTCCCGTTGCGGAGCACAGGCTCCGGACGCGCAGGCTCAGCGGCCATGGCTCACGGGCCCAGCCGCTCCGCGGCATGTGGGATCCTCCCGGACCGGGGCACGAACCTGCGTCCCCTGCATCAGCAGGCAGACTCTCAACCACTGCGCCACGAGGGAAGCCCTTAAATCTTTTTTTAAAACAAAATCATGTCCATAGAGACATAGGTAAGACTGTGAAGATTTATTACAGTTTACAGGTTAACCTTGGGAAAAACTCCTAAAAAATTCTACTTCGAACAGGTAACATCTGACATGCCCTAGCCCAACTAATTAAAAGTACTCTTGCAATAATTAAGCTTAATTCAACCCAGACTTTAGATTATCCACTTGGAAACATGAACTGGGAATTGATTATGTATAATATATGTAACATATTCTGTATATAATTACATATGACATATAATAAATATCAATATATACAAGTCATATTATTTATTTATATATACAATATATATGTATATATATATATGTATATTTGTGTATGTGTGTATATTTACCCAAAATGTCAATAGTGACATTTAAATCTGTGTATTAAAAAAATACTTTAAGTCAGAAGTTAAATTATTTCCTCATTTGTAATTTCAAACACTCCTGCCTGTCCTATGTAGAAGTAAGTAAACTTATTTTTGGTTCATTGATTTCCCTCAAAGTGAAACGACTACTGTTGTTTCATGGCACAGAGAAACAAGGTAACTCAGGGGAAATTCCATGTAATCAGTTAGTAAGTAGCACTTATTCTGAATTAGATCCTAGGGGATTAAGTAGTGACCAATCAAGTAAGTTTTACTGTACTCAAATTGTCCAGGATTGATTTGTTCTAATTCAGCACATTATGTAAATATCAACACCTCCTCAAACAAAAATTCTTTATTATGTATAGTGCAGAATCATTGCCAACCCTCAAAAAACCAACAGTAAGTGACCTCCCCAGAAATGACTGCTGCCAAGATTACCACACTCTCTGCAAGACAGACTTGAGGGTTTCTCATTTTCATTAGTGGCCTCAGTTACCCCATGAACAAATGAAAGCAAGGGCAACAGGGTAAAAAAGGAATATTCTTTCTCCATTAATACTTTCAATATATAGTCATGAACAGAATGTTGGTAGAAATATGAACATTAAAGGTACTTCTGGTAAGGGCTCAGAAAGAAATGAAGAAAAGAGTCATTGGAAACTGAAGGAAAGGTGAACCTTTGTATATAATAACAGACAACATTACTGAATTTTGTATTATAGTTGCATCAAAGGAAGCACAACTAGTAAGTGATGAACCTTGATATCTAGCTGAGGAGAATTTTAAAGAAAGTATTGAGGGTGTGACCTGGATTCTTGTTGCTAATAATAAAATATGAGAAAAACAATATAAATTGAGAAATGAAATGTTAAGCAAAAAGGAACCAGCATTTGATAATATGAAAAATTCTCAGCCTATCTAATTACACAATACACTAAAATTACATATGCTGTTAGGAAAGTGTGCTCTTGAGAGAAGGCTAAGTGAGTAGCTGGACAAGCATTAAGTAAAGAGATTAGGTATGTTGTTCATAGATCCACTCAACCATCTCAACAGAAGCCAGGAATAGGAATGGAATAATCCAAGAAAGATCTGTGGAGGACCTTTTTTTCTAATAGTGTGAGTTCTCATGACATACACAGGAGACCCACAAGGTTTTAGGGAATGTTATATCAGTAGAAATACTGCCAGCTTGTACTGAAAGAGACAGAGACAAACAAAATGAAAAAAGAGAAGGTTGTCAGACTTCAAAATTCCACAGCAGGAAATAGGATATCAGAATTTGGGAAAAAAATAAGTAAATAAGGAATGGATTCTTCCCCACCCAGAGCAGTTAAAGTTAGTGCAGCTCTTTTGACATCTTGATTTTGGGCTCTGACATCAGGACAGAATACATTTCTGTTGTTTTAATCTACCAAGTTTATGGTAATTTATTATAGCAGCCTCAGGAAATAATACAGTGCTATAGTCCTTGACTGGGAGCTAGGGGAGAGAAAACCTCGTTTTATTGGTCATACACTCCTATAGTAGAGCTTCTATCATGCTGACTGCAGGGCTGGAGGAGGTGGAAGCAAATCATATTTGTGTCTGTAACAGACAGAAGTGTCACATACTCTTATGGTTCTTACTGAATTTTTGCAGATTCTCTTGAATAAATGTTTATTTCTTTGCTGTATGCCCTTAGGACAATTCCAGATACTTAAGTGGTCAGGTTGTTCTTCATAATCTTTACCAGTTATGGTTGTTTTGTTGAGGAGTTGGTCTGCAGAGCTCCTCACACTGGCATTCCAGAAGTGGATCGGATCTCCCCAAGCTTGGTGTATATCCTTGCCTAACTTAGACTATAACAGTACAAGAAAGTGAAATAGAGAAGTTCAGTTAAACTAGTCATATACTTTGTCAGTACAAGGTCTTTTTACTCACATATTTTTTAAAAAACTAAATGCCATGCTAGTCTGTTTAGTTGAAAATATGTAATTCTTTTTTTACAAACTCATCTGACAAGAACATAAAAATGCAATTCAGTTAAAATAAAGTTATTTTCAGCAGCCATATCAAGTTTTTCTTTTGATTCCCTTTGGTATATTCACAATCTTCCTACTCTCACAATCTTCCTACTCTCACAATCTTCCAGGCAAAGACTCTCCTATTCTTTGAGTATAGACAAAACTGTTTTGTTTTTTTTTTCAGAAAGAAAATAATCTTAGCTCTGCTCTTTTATAGTCTTTATAAGCATAGAATTTGGATAATATTCTATTCCATCAGGACTAAAATGTGTTGGGCTTTAACATTTTTACAACTCCGACCAAAAAGATAAAAAAATCTACATTTCCATCTGCTTGATTTTAACTAATGCACATATCTTTTCAATCAACCACCCAGAATTCTTGTACTTTAGGTACTCTTAGGAATGTTAATATTTTATTTTCTTTTTCCAAGTTCAGCACAGAGTGCTATAGAAATGATTGATGTTCCAGAGAACTATGCTAAGAGATATGCTAACTATTCATTTATCTAGTTTCTCAAATCTTAGAACTCTTCTCTTAATTCAGATTTTGAAAAGTTACAAACATAAAATATACATTACTTATATATGTTAGACATATTTGCTCCACTTTTACTAATGTCAGTGATAAGCAACAAACACCTAATGAATGTCTTCACATTTTGGTAGTACACATTCAAAGAAATGATATCATGCAATTTCTCTTTTTCATTGCTATAAGAACTTTATCTTTATATAATAGTAAATTCTTGTAGCTTCCCAGAAATTAGATGGTTCATGAACCTTCTTAATCACACTTCTTAATATTTAATTACACCAAAGGGCTAAGATTTATTAATAGTTGAAAATCATTTTGAATTTGAAGAGTGTCACAACAGTCTGATCATTATTAATTTATATGGAGAGATGCAAGACACTATGAAAGAAAACTGAACTCTTTCCAAGACCAGGTACATTGAAAAATGTTAATATATATATGCTGATAAAGTCTACATTATTCTAGTCCATAAAAGTTTTGTTTCTTTCTCCAGGAAAATGATTTATTACTTAAAGAACTAAATTAAAATAATTATCAGGTATTTATTAATTCAATACAAAACTCAGTGTACCAAATTTGGGCATTCTTATGTTTAGTAGTTTACATGAATAAAATGTTGTGTCTTTCAAATCTCTATTACTGTGTTACATATTTACTGTGAAAGGTATGATGGGAGATGCAAATACTTTTTTATTAAATTATTTGGGTTTTTAGAAGAAGCATATAACCTAAAGAATTCTAATTGTAAGTGATAATAATTCCAAGACTGACATCAACTAGTTTGGGAGTAATGGAAGTAAGACATTTCAACTCTCTTAGAAATAACTTTCTGGTGTTCTTCTGGTAAATTTTTGAACTCCATCTCCTACGTAATTTTCCTGAATTAATAATCTGTGAAAATTTGTCTCCCCTTTTACTCGGTTTCTGACATTGTTAAAATGTAAACATTTCTGAGAGGTAGAAAAGTTTAAACCTCATGTCTCAGTTGCATTACCCTATGAAATTTTAGCTGATATACAATGATAATCTGAGTTGAATAGACAACAAGGCCATTAATGCTTTTTATGGTTTACTAACTAATATACTAGAAAACATGAAGACATAGAAAATACGGTTAAATTTTTGATTCATTTTAAATGTTTATAAATAAGAAATTAACCATTTTAGCACATATAAACCCACAAATACAATGATCTTATGCTTAATTTCTCAATAGTTAATAATCCAAATTTGAGGCCTTTGTGAAGGTGAGACTAAAACTAAATGGCTTTCAAGGTCTACTTGTGAGAGGCCCTCCTGCACTGAGGAAGGTCACTGTGGAATTTTAAGGTTTCTAAACTACAAAGGCAAACACAAACAATGATATAAATATACACTGTCATAAATTACAGGACATTCCATGAATAGAAGTAATGAAGATTTAAGTTTTAAAGATTTAAGATTTAATCTCATTGGAATATCATATTACTACGATTTAGTTTATGAATGACATATTATTACAGTCGGTCTAAACTAATGAGGAAGGAAAAAAGAAGGGCAAAGCACATATATGGTATAATCTAAACTGAATAATTAGGGGACTTCCCTGGTGGCCCAGTGATTAAGACTTCACCTTCCAATGCAGAGGGTACAGGTTTGATCCCTGGTCGGGGGCTAAGATCCCACATGCCTTGTGGCTAAAAAACCAAAAAAAACAGAAGCAATATTGTAACAAATTCAATAAAGACTTTAAAAAATTGTTCACATCAAAAAAATCTTTAAAAAAATTGAATAATTAATTTCTGATTTCATTATTTGGATGTGCAAGTTTTCTATCTTAAAGATGCTGACTGTTGTAAAAGGCTTCTTAATCAAGTATACTTTTTAAGAGTTCTTAACCAATAATCATCCATTTATGATTATACATGAATAAATGCATATAATCATATATATATACAGATGTTTACATGTATATATATGTGCACAACATTAATCAGTTGTAAAATTAGAAAATAATTGCCAGTTACCTTTCATATATAGTTCATGCCTTCAAATTATGCTTTTGTGATAATTTTCCACAAGGATTTTCACCACAATATGTGCAAATGTAGGCTTAATTCAAGAGAATCGAGCTGTATTTGATGTCGTGACCAGTTAAATATTCAAAGAAATTTTGCAGTTTAATAAAGTAATATTTTAGGCAGGTTTGTCTCTGTGTGCTGAATTCAGAAGTTTTTCAGAATTAATTTTCCTTTTCTGTTTAATAAATTCTAACAATATTCTGTTTGCAACACAGGAAGAAAAAAATAAGTAAATGAAAAGTTGTGACATGCTATTCATTTTGATATAATTTCTTTTTTGAGAAAATTGATTTATTCTGTTGATCAAAGGAAACAAAACAACAAAAATAACATACTAACATTGAATCAAAAAATTGAGACAGGGCTTCCCTGGTGGCGCAGTGGTTGAGAGTCTGCCTGCCGATACAGGGGACACGGGTTTGTGCCCCGGTCCGGGAAGATCCGACATGCAGCGGAGCGGCTGGCCGTGAGCCATGGCCGCTGAGCCTGCGCGTCCGGGAGCCTGTGCTCCACAGCGGGAGAGGCCACAACAGTGAGAGGCCCGCGTACCGCAAAAAAAAAAAAAAAAAAAAAATTTGAGACAAAATCCATTCTTGCCTCTTAGAATCCAATTTTGAGCTAAATCTCTAGCTGAATGAATAGCTTTGAGCTCATGACTAATGACTGAGAATGTGATAGAAATGCTAATATATAAAAAACCCAACTGTATGCATAGTGTATGATACATGATCAGTATGTGTTCATGCATATATATGTATATATTCTTTCTGTGTTATTAAATAACTAAGTCTCAAATTATTTTTCCTTTACTAATCAAAAATTCTCAAACATATGCCTTTTAAGACCCTGTATTATAACCAAACACTAATAAACTAATACAAAATATATATGGAGATTAATAAGAATTTGATCAATATTTGAGTCAATATTATAATTATTAATACGAACGTAGAGGTTTCATTTATGAAAAGAAAAGACAGTTGTTAGGCATACAATGCATGACATCAGATATAAATCATTAGAAAATACAACTTACTACATCCATATTTACAAAGATTTAATTTTATTAAACTCAGCTGAAGGCCTAGTTAATTGTTAACTTCTGGGTTATGCTTTTTAATTGGTTTTGGAATTAATTCCAGTGTGTATTCTGATCGGTATAAATGGATCTGAAATAATATTTTCGTAATGTTTAGTAAGAGTTAATGTTATCATTGTCATAGGAGATTAATGGATGTTAAATAGTAATTGACGTAAATTTTACCTGTGAATGTTTTATGTAAGTAGAGTTTATCTAACAAAATTTATCTCTGAACAATAAAAATTAGTGGGAGATAGAAAAGTCATATAACTTGAGGGGAACTTAGATATATGAACAATAGTGAGAATATAATTAATTCAATTTCTCAATCATTCCTGAGTGTCTACTTTATATGTGTAGCAATGTTCCATGAGTGGTAGATATAAAATATATGCAGTGAATATCCAAACCCACACTATCTAGTGGGATGGTAGTTCTCTGGAGAACCACGAAAGGTATTATTGACAATTCCCAATCACTCAGCAACTACTGCAGTTTACTAATTGTGCAGACATTATAGGGATTCATAGCGCTGCCACATGTCTCCTTCAGGTGCATGCCACTGAAGAAACTAGACACAGTGTCTTCCTTCTGGTCAAAAATCAATGTCTAGGTTAAAGCAAACAACAGCCAAAAAGAAAAGATATTTTCTATTGCACATTTCTCCTTTTCACTCATAGTCACTTCTATGTATCAATAGATTGAAATGTATGAAATCAATTAACTCCACTACTTATTTAAAAGAAAAATATACAAAGTTATTTCATTGCCTAAGACAATACAGTAAGTCCCCTACATACGAAATTTCAAGTTGCGAACTTTCAAAAGGCAAAGGTGCATTCCATCAGCGTCAGGCATGAGTGAAATTGCAGCTTGCCGTCCACCTCCTATTGCTCATGACCCTTCAGTTCTACCATCTCCCACCTCCTCTCCCTCCTCTAGTCAGTAACACTTCTTGCCCGTTCACTCGGTGCCAGCCCTTGTACACCAGCTGTTGTACTGTACTACTGTACTTTTCAAGGTACTGTACAGTAGATTAAAAATGTTTTCTTTATTTTTTGTGTTTGTTTTTTATGTATTATTTGTGTGAAAACTTTCATAAGCCTATTATAGTACAGTACTATATAGCCGATTGTGTTAGCTGGGTACCTAGGCTAACTTTGTTGAACTTAAGAACAAATTAGAGTTATGAATGTGCTCTCAGGACAGAACTTGTTTGTATGTAGGGGACTTACTATATTCATCTGCACATATATCACCTTATAACCAACTGTCTTCTGGTTGTCATGCAATAGGCCATAAGCTCCTGTACATTAGAGATGTGCTTAGTATCCAGTGCAGTGGTCCATGTACACAGGATTAAGTTCTTAGTAAATATCCACTAGAAGATATCTACACTGGGAGAAAAAAAAACCCAAAACACACACTTTATCCACCACTGAAGAATGAGACTTAGATATAGGGTTTAGTAAAGTGGGGCCGACTTCTTGACTATATTTTACACTGCAAAGTAACCCATTCTAAGAAATACCAGTGACAGTATCTGTGCTTACTGATCAATACAAACTGGTCCTTCCAGTAAAGTTTAAATTTTCTTGTGGCTTATAGAGAGAAAGTAGAGCAGTGCATCATTTCATTATATAGTATCACCAAGTTATTATATTTTTGGTTTAAATAGCATTCAACAAGAAGGAAAATTCATGCCATTATTAAATTTGCAATCATTGTAAACTATTATTGTATTGTAAACAATTGTTATAAAGCCCACTGACAGATTTTTACTTATTTTCTTTCATTTTTATTAATATTTAACTTTTTCTTAATAAATTAAAACATATGACATTCAAAATATTTTTGTATTATTAACATAAAAATTCTTATGAGGATATACCTTGCTTCCCTAGTTTAAATATGTATTTTAAAGTTTTCATAAGCAACAATTTTTACACTAAGAGGAAGTGGGTTCCGTTTCCATTAACTACAGTGATGTTGCAACTTATTTAAAAGTAAACTTCTAAAGACAGAATCTATTACAACAATTGTACATTGCAAACTTCCTTTTTCCTTGGCTATCCACACATTATGTCTTTATAATTTAATTTTGTGTACACAATTGTGTATAGTAATGTTTATGCACATGAAAATTTGAGAACCACTCAACTACTAGTGTTATGCAGGTACCAGACCATCCCCTTCCAAACCAAACTCCCTTTAAGATAACTATTTAATCCATAGTGGATAATGAAAGAGGACTATGTAAATGATTAGACAGTGTTCCTACTGGCCTGACTTTAGCATCCAACCCCTATATATCATGTAGATAGATGCCAGAGCTTAAATACCTATCACATTTCTAGAGAAAGTTAGGAATGGGTGCTCAATTCTGAGTTTGGGCTCTCTCAAGGATTTACTCTATTATGTCTTAATAATTATTCCTCTTTAATTTTAGTGAACATTAGTAGATTTTTTGGAGCCACACACTCTTTGATGTTCCTTGAACATACCAGGCTTTCTCCACTTCATGAACTTTCTGTTTCCTTCTCCTTCTAAAAATAGTCTTACCCATTAATCCACATGGTTCAGTTTTTCTTCTTCAGGTCAAATATTATTATCAGAAAGACCTCCCAATACCAGTCTCTATATAATAGCCCTTCCCTAACTACCTATTTACATTCCTCATTTTATTTTCTTATAGTACTTATTACAATCTAATGTTTATTTCTTAGTTTATAGTTTCTATACACTATACTAGAATTTAAGTTCCATCTGTTCCTAGATTGGCCACTTGTTTGCTGCACATTCCCAGACACTAGAAGAGTGCCAGGACCATAGCAGGTTTTCCTGAAATAATTGCAGAATGGAAGAATAAGTTAAAAATTGAAAGTGGATTGAACAAGACAGAGCAATGTAGTCCACAGTAAATTAAGTGCATGCATTAGCAACTCTCATCCATTCTCATGTGTGTTTGTGTGCACATACATGATCCTTGTTGAATATCTCATTTCAGAGCATGAAAATATTTTATTTACCCCCTCAGATTCTTGTGTATTAGTCTTTTTAGAGTCAAAGAACCATTGTATACCATTATATATGGAGGAAAACAATAGAGAAAATTAAGGGATCTAAAAATTTTTAGATCAAAAAGATAAACAAAATTGCTAAATGTCTAGCCAAGCTAATAAAAAAAAAGAAAAGAAGACACAAATTATAATATCAGATAAGGAAGAGGTCACAACTACCAAGTTCATGGACATTAAAAATATAATAAAGAATTACTACAAATAACTCCAAATTTGGTAATTTAGATGAAAGGGGACAAATCTTTAGAAGATACAAACTACCAAATATACATAAAATCAACTAAAAATCATAACACTTTATTAAATCTATATGTAATATGGAACTTCTGAAGTTCCACAAATGATGGTTAAAACCTCAGTCTACAAGTGTGGGATGAATAAATCTTGTTACAATTTGGATCCAACCTTCTAGTATATGTTATGTTTACAGGCATGAAACTGACAGAAATAGGAAGCAGAAATTATTTCCAGTGTTGAAAAAGACCTAATGCTTAAAACAATTTCTAATACAGACCTGGTGGCTAAAATTTCACCCTTAGTAGTAAATTTTGTGAATGTTAAAACACTGGCATTTCCAGGAGATACAACTATGCAGTAGTTGGTATTTGGAGAGATAATTTATTAGCCATATCAAGTCAATAACACTATAGTGTAGATTAGGTTATCTGATTGTGAAAGCAGAATGAGACAAAGAGGAGACAATGTTTGGCAAAGATAAATTAAGTAGGATGAATATAAAAGCAAAAATATATATAGTAATCCTTCAAGTTAATTTCCCATAATGAACATTATTGCCTTCAGCCCTCCATATTTGGCGCCTTCAATATTCTCATTGAATAGTTCCTAAACTTCTCAAATGTACTTTTCCCTTCAGCTCAGTAAATGATTTACAAATCCTTTTAAAGAAACATGGCCCCCCATGCATTTGTACATGATGTTCTGAAATGACCTTTTCCACTTCTTCACCAAACTAAATCTACTCCATTTGGGTATCTCCTGAAGCTTTCTGGGTTATTTTCCCCTTCTATACATAGCATCCTGTGATTGCTTTCAGCACACTATTTATCAAGAGGAATACAAATTAACTGATAGTAAGTTACCTTTGGATTGAGAGCCCCTTGTGGTTAGTGACTATGTTTTATTTTGTTCTGCTTTTCTCTTAAGACTGGACCACCTAGCCCAGGATCTGAGTAAAGAAGGAGCTTAAAAATGTTTGTTAATAAAGAATGAATAGTAACTTATATAATATTGTACAGCAACTATACTTTAATAAAAAAATGAATGAATGAATGCCTTGAAAAGGAATGACCTTTAAAACAAGAAGAGCATGCTGACAACTAGTAAGACTAGTTTATACTATTGATAATATACAAAGGCGCACAGCTTCATGGATAGCACAGCCCTAACTTTGACTTTAACGTTGATTAGAAATGGGAAAACTGCACAGAAAGGTGAAACAGGTCAGAAGAGAGGGTAGAGCTTCCAGGAACTGGACCGTGAAGGGTTTCAGGAGGGGCAAAGTAGACAACATTTAGGTCAGAGGAAATTTGAAAAGCTAAAACAGAGACTTCATTCTTCATCCAGAGACTAGCCAAAGGCAGGATTGAAGGTTTTGAGGAATCTACAAGGTAGAAATTCATTGAGTCCAGAACCAAAAATGAATGAGGTGGTAGAAAAGGTTGGGAAGGGAAAAGAGGATAATATCATGATATAAATATAAGAAGCATATCTGGAGAAGACTGGGGATCCCAGTTTTGGCATAACTTTCACGAGGAACCTGTTTTGGACTGAAGAATGATAAATTATACCCATCAATAAAATTCAATTATTGACATAAGATTGTGCTAAAATTATTGATAACATGAAAAGAACAAGAGCTTTCTCAAATAACATTAGGAAGGGAGTTTAGAGAGAAGCCTATGCCAATACACTGTTGAGAAAAGTTCAGAAATATCGTTATCATTACTTTCCAAAATCTCGTGATATCTTATGTGTGTTTCAGAGAAAGAAAAAATAGGGTATTTTAGAAAATGCTTCTCTTTCTATAGGAGAGCTAGGAGTGAAATAATTACATGCAAGGCAAATAGTTAAGTCATGCCAGAGAAAAAAAGGAATGAAAAAAATCCAACCTGGGACTGAGACTTGGTTCTAGGGACTAAAAAACAGGAGTGTTTCATGAATAATAATTCAGAAGTGAATAACTGAAAGAATGAAGAATGAGGACACATTAAATATCATTCATGCACCAGACTTCACATTAGGCATTTCACAAGTGTAATCTCAATGATTCCTCTCAAAAATTGTATGAATTAAGAATTATTATTTCCATTTTGTAAGTAAAATCATTCAAGCTCCAAGAATGACTCAGCTAAGATTATCTAGTAAGAAAAGGATACACCTGTGTCTGAAAGCCAGACCTTCTGATTGTGTCATTTTGTTCCCTCCATTCCTTTCTTCCTCTGTTCTTCTGTTGTGCTCTACTTAAAGGTCTATGAGTCCTAAGGGGACTTGAGATCCCCAGAATGACTGAGAGAAAACTAACAAAGAATAATTTAACCTGTACCCCAATGTAACCAGGAGCCAAACCCCAGTCAAAAATTTCATCAGAACTCTTCTTAGAATTATTTGTCTTCTGTATCTTTTAGAATAAATTTGATGATTGCCTCTCATTTGAAATCATTAACATTCAATTGTCAAATTATAAAATTGTTAATATTTGATTAAGCATTTAATTTATAGTTTCTTTTAATTAATTGTTATGAATACAGCTCTTCAAGAAACTCAAATATATGCTTAAGAGAGTTAAATTATATATCACTGAAATATAATTTTAAATTTATTAATTTAGTGGCTCTAAAAACATGCTGGATACTTAACAATATGGAAACATAATCCATTTGCATGTAAGGGGACATTTAGCATTGATCTTTTACAGCTTTTGTTTTTCTTTAGTACTTAGACCTAAAAGTAAGTATATCAGAGATACTCAGTCATAAAGTAGCTGACTTAATTGATTTAATCCAGAATCACACGCAGAATGTTAAATATTAGCCTTAGAATATTGCCTACAAAGAAAAATCTTTAGTATTTTAAGCCAAAACATTAAGATAATAAAACACTCTCTGAAGTGAACAAAATAATCAATATCTGTTGTATTGTAGGATATTACATGAAAATAAAAACTGAAAGTTCAAAAGTTAGAAGGACAAAATAACATTTAAAGTATGTTATAAGGAAGAAAAAATATTTATTTACATATATACTGTAGTGGTTTATATCACTTTAATGAAGGTATATTTACTCTGATCTTTGTATTTATAAATAGATTAATGAAAACTATGTATTCAAAAGCATAGAAATTTGGGGTTCTTTAAAAATTGCTCAGTTTTCCAAATGGTATTATAAAAAATTTTCACATAGATGTCTATAGATTTTCAAAGCTATAGAATTATTTATTTATGAATCAAAACAAGCTCATAGATTTTTACTTCTTATTCACTTTTCTGTTATATAAATGCTATAATTTAAACAAAACAGCAATAAATTAAACAGATAATATGCGTGAAGAAAAATAACAATTGTTTACCATTTTCTTCCTGTCCTCTTACATAGCAATTTATTTTAATTCCTTTTCAAGCCTTTTTTTTTTTTTTTTTTTTTTTTTTTTTTTGCGGTATGCGGGCCTCTCACTGCTGTGGCCTCTCCCGTTGCAGAACACAGGCTCCGGATGCACAGGCTCAGCGGCCATGGCTCACGGGCCCAGCCGCCCTGCGGCATGTGGGATCTTCCCGGACCGGGGCACGAACCCGTGTCCCCTGCATTGGCAGGCGGACTCCCAACCACTGCGCCACCAGGGAAGCCCCAAGCCTTTTTTTGGAATTTAAATTTTGCAGTCTGTATTTTTATGTGCTCTTAAGAGACTGAAATGTAAGACAGTTTAAAAAAAGAAAAAATACAGACTAATAGGTATTACCCATATTTAATTTGAAAAACATAACATTAGCATACTTCTTTCTGTCCTATGAGAAAGTAGAATTTTTTCTTTTCCCTTTTTGAATAATACTTCTTTGAACTGCCTTTAGGATTCAGGATATACCCTTATTCTTTTATGTAGTACTAAAGGTGAATACAGGGGCTTCCCTGGTGGCGCAGTGGTTGAGGGTCCGCCTGCTGATGCAGGGGACATGGGTTCGTGCCCCGGTCCGGGAGGATTCCACATGCCGCGGGGTGGCTGGGCCCGTGGGCCATCGCCGCTGGGCCTGTGCGTCCGGAGCCTGTGCTCCGCAGCGGGAGAGGCCGCAGCGGTGAGAGGCCCGCGTACCGCAGAAAAAACAAAAACAAAAACAAAAAAAACCCTGAATACAGCCAAACATGAAATTCTCTTTGACAAGCAGCTCTGCTCATATCAAGACCACATTACACTGATTCCTGGTGTCTATCAAATGTGATGACTTTAATGTAAATATCCTCTCAATGAAAGTGTTTGAACATGGATTATTTAGGATTTTACTTACTAGCAACAGCAAACCTTTGGACTTATAGGGATTAATTTCTGGCTGTCCTAAAATGTTCTTCTCCTTTATTTCTGCAGGCTTGTTTTGGTATGCCAAATATCAGTCAGGTCTTTTGCATTTATAAACTTATCATATAGGCTCTCCATGTCTAAAATGTCATCATTTTAAACATTCCAAAGCACATTGAATGTTATCATAAGGTAACTCTCGGGGAAAATTGTTTTAAAGCACAAAGGTAATTTGAATTTGGTAAATCAAAGCTGAATTCCAAATAAGTGGGCATTTTTGTAAAGCAATTAGAAAAGTCATGTTTAACTTCACTGCCTTTTTCTAGCAAGATCTTTTTGCATCCTGAAACATCCTTCGACCAAGTCAAAGACAGGTTATTAATGCTCACCATTACAAGGCACTAAAGTTTCACCCTGAAATTGCATCACTTGGAGTGATCCAATAAAAGATGATCCATTATTGTGAAATGAAAATCATGGTTACCAACCACATCAGCGGTCAGAGGTAAAAACAGTAGCAACTGTGAAAGGCAGATAATCTATGCTATCTTCATTTGACACTAAAAGCAGTTTTTCTTTAAGTCTCTATTTTGGGGGGCTGCCTTTTCTGTTTGATACTTTCTCCCCAACCTCCCTCACCTAAAAACTGATATTTTTGCATTCTGGGGTGGTGTTTCCAGGGTGAGAGACTTTTAGTGCTTAAACTGAGACAATCAAACCTGGAAAACTGGTTACCTCATTTTTTTGTTTATCATATTATCATCCAACCAGTATTATAAACTAGAAAAACCCATCAGCTTTCCATGATACCTGTTTCTCTCATCCTTCATATGCAACCAGTTTCCAGAAGCAGGTTTTATCCTCTAGAGGCAGGTTCACCATAAACTAATGTAGTGTAAATTTTGGTGCATCTTGCATGCACAAACACCTTCCAATACTCTGAGAGGCGCTCTTACAAATGTGTTCATATATTCATATGTTTTTCTAAAACTTCAAAAGCATCACAGTCAGTTAGGATGGCTGTCTCCACAGTGATTGCCCCTCACAACACTTCCATTTATGTTAAGTAGTGTTAGGGTGACAACAAAGCATGTTTGGAATGCAGCTAAGGGGCAGTTGAATTGGAAATATTTCATTTTTGGTTTATTGGAATGTATCAATGTGGTTTACAGTCACTTCTATAAATGGTTACATAATTGTCAGCATTCCTGCTGTAGGAATGGCTTCCAGAAGTACTTCTACCGCACACTGTGCTGACCCACCCAGCATAATAGCAGAACGTCGAAAAGATATAAATGTGTCACTGTATGAAAGTATCCTCTGGCATCTGGCACTAGAACCATGAGAATGGAGGAGAAATATGGTTAAACATGTACAGAACTAGAAGCCAATATATAGAAAATTCTTCCAATTTTCAAACGTATGTAATTTTAAAGAGATATTTGATTCCCATGAAATGCCTAATCAAAACAAAAGTTATTTCCGGTTAGAAATATGATTTATAGCAACATGTACAATTATAAACTTGCCATACTCTATTTCTTCCTTCTTTTGATGAAAGATGCTTGAAATAAAATTTATCAGAATTCCTGTGTGTAGGGCACAACCCATAGCAGTACTATAAGCAGCAGATTCAACTGTGTGTAAAGCCACATGGTTTTTATATCTAAACTATCAATTTTTTAAAAATTGATCAACTGTAATAGAAAGAAATCTTAATTTATTTCTAATCTCTCCACAGAAAATACTATTATAATTTGTATAATAGTCTTTTATATAGTACTAATATAATAAATGTCATATGAAGATATTAAAGAGTATGCATCTAAAAAGTTTATATATCTTTAATATAGAGAGCTGTGTCAGGAAGGTAGTTCATAGAAATATGTTATTTTTCTGGATTTTATGAAATTTGTAGCACTTGTCAGCCCTTTAAATTTAGTAATGATTTCAGATTCTTTTCCTCATTATAAATAAATATTTGCTTTTATACGTAATTTTGTACTTGTAATTTTGAACACTTTTTTTTTTAAGAGAGAGAGCCCTGAAATTTGTATAAGCTTCAAGCCTCACAGAACTGGAATCTATCTCCTCACCTTCACCCTCTTTACACTGGTTCAGGAGTTTATTCTCTCACGTTCAAGCCAGACATATGTCTGGTTAGCAGCTCTCCTTACTCCAGTCAATCCACCCTGCTCCCACCAGGGTTAATGTTCTAAAATACAAATTCATTTATCACCATGGGGTACACAACCATGACCTTCACAAGGTGCCAGTAACATTGCACAGTCACTACTTGCTGTCTCAAGCTCCTCTGACCCCAGCTGCTTGATCAGCAGCCTCACATGGAACTACTCACATTCCCTGACCTTTACTTTTGAGCATGATGTTCCCTCTCTCTGTGAGGTAAAATCTTATGAGTTCTTCAAGGTCAACCTCAAATGTCACCTCCTCAGTGAAGATTTGCTCAATTTATCCATCACTTAAGTGCTCTCAAAACATCTTTATTTTTTTATTTCAGCATTTTTCACTTCATGTGGCATTTTCTTATTGATATGTATGTGTCTCCTAATTAGGAAGTTTTTTGAAAGCAGGGTCTTTAACTTGTCATGAGTGGAGCATGATGCCTGCTTGACTTAGCACTCATTCGTTCATTCACCCATTCGTTAATCATACATATCCATTAATCTTACCTACTGTATGTGTCAGACATTCTTCTGGGCACTAGGGATAAAACTTATACTTGAGTCACAATAAATATTATTGAAATGAATGAGTAAATTATCCTCTGATTTTGTCATAAAGGTAACTTTACTTCAAGTTCCTTCATGCCATTGTCATAGAGCTGACAGAATATTTTATCTTACATTGAAAGGAACAGCTGTGATAGAAAAATAGGACTGAACTAGGATCAGAAGACCTGGGTTTGAGTTTCTGGGCTTTATTTAATGGGTGGAGATCTTGAGTATGTAAATTTCTCTGGTAACAATTTTTTTTCTTTTTAAAAATGAAGAAAACATTTCATACCTCACTGACATACTTTAAGAATTAAATGCTATAGTATAGGTGGAAGTGCTTTGTCAATAATTGTTTTACACAAATGTTAAGACATTATTGCTTTCAGATGACAGGCATTGTTGCTCTTCTGCATTTAGAAATATCTTTCATTTACACTTTTGACAGTAAATCACTGTATTTATTATTTACTGCCCGCCTAGAATGAAAACCACCAAATATCACTTGCTCAATCAAACTGCAATAACTCTCACTTCTCAGAGATAATGAGATTCAACTGAATCTAAATGGGAATATATTTTGCTAATTCATAGTCACAGTCCTAAAAGTGAATCAAAATGTCAAAATGGAACTATAACTCTGTAGAGAGTAGTAACAAATGTGGGATATTCTAACATGCACTCAAGTTCAGTATTTATCAGATAAAAGGCAGTATTTTACCTCACAATTTTAGTAAGTGTAAAATATGTTTAATATCTCTTCCCTTTTCTCTTTAGAACTGTCGGGGTCTACTTTAGAAGAACAGGACCTGAGAAACTACATAGCCACACGGCTTGATACCTCTATTCATCCTAGGTAAGATTGGATGTGGTCCCATTATCATCTTTAAACACAGTTTTACTCTTTGTAGTTCACAACCTGTAATCTGGTTTAATAAAGAAAGGGATTTCCCTTGAAACCTGGAATAATCTATGGCATGCTTCACTGACTTGATGTTTATTGAGAACTAATCCAAAATTTTAGAAAAGGATGTCAAGCCATGTCTCCTAACCAACCATAAGAAATTATTGTATAGCATTTTTTTAAGCATAGAAAAATATAAATAGAATTTTATATGGTAGAATAATATGTATCATTTTTTTCATTTTATCAGTACTTTTCCCTCATTCTGCTTAGAAATCCCCAGCTCTTTTTTAAGGGAAATGGTTGAACACGTACTTAGGCACATCACAGTGCAATTAACCTCACTACACATGTTTTCTGAGGTGGGCATGTGACCAGACAATGTCAACAGTCTTTCTCTAGGATATTTCAAATAGGGAATTAAAAAATAGAGTCCCTTCCTCTCCAGTGATGAAGCTGAAAAGATGTGAGCCTTGGAGCCACAAATGGCCATAATTGCAGCTTAATCAAGAAAGCCACACAGAGAGGTTAAAGGCAACAAACACAGAGAGAGAAACAGAGACAAAATACTACAGAAACTGGGAGATACTAGAAATCAAACTCTCCTAGCTGGACAAAAAGCAAATTTCAGAATGAGCCGTAATCAGATACTAACACAACAAGAGGAGAGGATAAATCTGAGCAGAATTAATCAACAGAAGTTAGAGACCAAGGGTAATTTAATCTCTTTAGATTCTATTAAATAGTTATTGGACCAGAAGACAGACCTAGGGTAATAAAGCATATTCCAGAAGATGTGGAAATTTTGTATGCTCTTGTGCTGTAAAATACAGAATGTTCAAGGGCACTAAGGTGAACTCAGAAGTTTCTGAGATCAATTCACTCTGAATCAACCACCTGACAGTATCATCCACATCCCTGTGGCATACTCTGTGGTTTGGCTCTGTTCAAAAACAAGCAGTCCATAGTCTCTTCTAACTTAACTTTTTCTCTCCGCAAGTGGTGTACATGCTGACTCTCATGATCCTTGACTTCATGATAGCCAAGTGTGGCCACACGTCCCCATTATGGCCAATAAGATATAAGGGATCTTCCTGGGGGGTAGGAGGTATGGGCTCTGGAAAAGCTTTTAATAGGGACAGGCTTGGTTTGCATACCTCTTCAGGTGCTTGCTCTTCTTCTTTTCATCCTTTCCTCTTTTTCTACCTGGACAATGGACACAATGATTAAAGACACAGCAGCTATTTTTAGACTAAGGATGGTGGTGACATATTAAACATGGTAGAGCAGGAGGATAGAAGGAAATTGAGCCCTTGCTGCTATCCTTGATCAGTCATTCAAGCCTTAGAAAACCTATCTTTAGACATTTTCTTATGTAAAATGAATAATATCCTAGGTATTTAAGCCCCTGTGAGTCTGGTTGGCTATTGCTTACAGCCAAATGCACTCCTGTTATAACAAGGGTTTATATCCCTGCTGGATTCATTGATCCATATAGATCTTTCTCCTTTTTTTACCCGTAGCAGCTTCAGCATTAGCAGATGTTCCTACATAACTCCAAGAAAAGTCCTCTCTATTCCAGGACCCACTGTCTTTCTCCTAACGCTTTTAGGTGGCAGGTGGAGGTCTATGTCAGTTACAGTAAGTTTCCTACTTTTGAGTGGCAGATTTCGCCTTTCTAAACATTGTGAATGTTCATAATATGTCATCAGTTAGTGAAATATTAAGAAATAAATATATGATTTAAATGGACTTATTTGATTACTATTATATAATAAAGAGATTGTAAGCCATTCCATTACACTATGGAGAAATTTAATTTTCCACATCTTTAATCTTAATACATTGGTTTATTTAAAATCAGGTAACTCAACTATTTCAAAATTAATTTTATTATATAAGTCACTTTAGTATAAAAATTATTCTTAAAAGTTGATTTTTGCCTTCCTCCTATTATAATCAGTCTAATATCAAATACGATTAGAGTCTAAAAATGACATGACATTTTCAGAAATAAATTATAATTTCCTTTTAGAAGGAAATAGTTTCTAAGTCATTTAAGAATTAAAGGTTGTTTTTGTTTGTTTTTAATTTTTAAAAACTATATTCTGTAAGGAATTATTGTAATCATTTTTTCTTCTGTCAGTTCTTTTAAACAATGGACATGTCACCTGAGTCATTCTGTTAGAGTGATTCTGACATTAATTAATTTATCTTTGAGTTACTGCCATGGCTTTCTTTAACTTTCATTTATCTTTACTTTGCATACACACTAGTGAGCATGGAATTATATAGGTATTGTACTATTTCATCTTCTTTTTTTTTCTTTTTTTAATTGAAGTATAGTTGACTTACAATACCATATTAGTTCCAGTTGCACAACATAGTGATTTGATATTTTTATAGACTATACCCCATTTTAACTTATAAAATTTTGGCTATATTCCCTGTGATGTACATTATATCCTTGTGACATTTATTTTATACCTAATAGTTTGTACCTCTTAATCCCCTCTACCTATCTTGCCTCTCTCCCCACTCCTCTCCCCTCTGGTAACCACTAGTTTGTTCTCTGAATCTATGAGTCTGTTTCTGTTTTGTTATATTTGTTTATTTGTTTTATTTTTTAGATTCCACAGGTAAGTGAAAATATACAGCATTTGTCTTCCTTTGTCTGACTTATTTCAGTAAGCATAATACCCTCCAGGTCCATCCATATTGTCACAAATGACAAGATTTCATTCTTTTTATGGCTGAGTAGTATTTTATTGTGTATATATACCACATCTTCTATATCCATTCATCTAAGCAACTAAGCATCTAAGGTTGTTTCCATATCTTGGCTATTGTACATAATACAGCTATAAACATAGGGATGCAAGTATCTTTTTGGAATAGTGTTTGTACTTCCTTTGGATGTATTCCCAGAGGTGGAATTGCTGGATCATATGGTAGTTCTATTTTTAATTTTCTGAGGATCCTTCATACTGTTTTCCATAGTGACTGTACCAGTTTACAGTCTCATCAATAGTGCACAAGGGTTCTGTTTTCTCCACATCCTTGCCATAATTTGTATCTCTTGTCTTTTTGATGATGCCCATTCTAACAGGCATGAGGAAATATCTCACTGTGGTTTTGATTTGCATTTCCTTGATGATTAGTGATGTTGAGCATTTTTTCATGTTCCTGTTGTCCATCTGTATGTCTTATTTAGAAAAATACCTATTCAGGTCTTCTGCCCACTTTTTAATTGGGTTGTTTGCTTTGTTGATATTGAGTTGTATGAGTTCTTTGTATATTTTGGATACTAACACCTTAACAGACATATTATTACAAATATCTTTTCTGATTCAGTAACGTGCCGTTTCATTTTGCTGATGGTTTTCTTCACTGTGCAAATGCTTTTAAGTTTTGTTAAGTCCCATTTGTTTTTGTTTGCCTTTGTTTCCCTTCCCTGAGGAGACAGATACAAAAAAAAATTGCTAAGACTTATGTCAAACAACATAATGCCTATGTTTTCTTCTAGGAGTTTTATGGTTTCCAGCCTTACATTTAGGTTTTTAATCCATTTTGAGTTTATTTTTGTATATGGTGATAGGGAATATTCTAATCTCATTGTTTTACATGTAGCTGTCCAGTTTTCCCAGCACTACTTATTGAAGAGACTGTCTTTTCTCCATTGTATATTCTTACCTCCTTTGTCATAGATTAATTGAGCAAATGTGTGTGGGTTTATTCTGAGCTCTCTACTCTGTTCCATTGATCCATTTGTTTGTTTCTGTGCCCATACCATACTCTTTTGATTACTGTAGCTTTGTAGTATAGTCTGAAGTCAGGGAGTGTGTCTGATATTTAATTTTAGTAGCTCCATATTTTCCTTTCATATTGCAACAGACTAAATTTTATGTCCCCCTCCAGAATTCATATGTTGAAATCCTAACTCCCAATGTGATGATATTAGGAAGTGGGCCTTTGGGAGGTAATTAGGTAATGAGGGCAGAGTTCTCATGAATGGGATTAATGCCCTTATAAGAGAGACCCCAGAGAGCACTCTAGTCCTTTTTCCAGCCATGTGAGGATACAATGAGAAGTCCAGTCTGCATCCCAGAAGAGGGAGCTCACCAGAACCAGTAATGCTGGCACCCTGATCTTCCAGCCTCCAGAAATGTGAGAAATAAATTTCTGTTTTTTATAGGCCACCAGCTTATGGTACTTTGTTATAGCAGCCTGAACCAAGACACTTGTAAAATTAAAATGACTGATAATGAGCTCCTTACCTATCACCATTCTCAAAATAACAGCACATGACTATCTCCATAGTAAGAGAATCAAATGGCTTTTACTCAGGTATATGTTATGGACTGAATTCACATAGTTTACATTTCTCTATGACTGATCTTAACACTTAAAAAACTACTCCAGAAACCAAATCACAATACAATTTATGCCATTTCTCCTATTCCTTACGCTTTCCTCCTCCCACATATAAAAATTATATCTCTGTATAGACTTTATTGGTTACATGAATTTGAAGATTTATTGTATGAAAATTTGCATTTTTGTTCTTTATCTCATTTCCGAAGTAGTCTATCAATTTCGTGTTTAAGTCCCAAAACCAACTCAATTGTCACAGGTTTAATTTAATGTATATGTATAAAAAGAGAAATATTCATTGCTTCAGTAATCTTTTAAAACATTTCTAAGTATATCATTAACCCATTGTAATAGGATAATGTGTTTGAATATCTGTCCCCTAACTAGACCATGTTATTTATCCCCACCTCAGAAATTTGTCTGGCAAACAAAAGGTTTTCAGTAAATGTATTTTGACTGAATTTGATCATAATAGATGTGAGGGCTGTAACTAAGTCTTCTACTTCCTTTATAACTCTCCAGGAGTGCTAATAGTACACAGAACATATTTAGCAAATGCTGATAAAACAGAAAATGAGGCTAGGACTGAATATATGGCCTTAAAATTGATTAGACATTGGTCTTTCCCTTCCGTAAAAGGAGTTCCATAAAAGTGCATTCTTCCTTAATTTTCCTAGTAATTACAACTAAAAATCCTGGATGAAATAAATATCAGAGGAATCTGAAAGCGGATAAAAGAACTAGCTAGGGATTTTGTGACTTGAGGAATGACTTAGAAGTGAATTCTAAATGTTTTGTTTGTTTGTTTTTGCTTCCAATATATCCTAGGCTGGGTACTAAGGAAGCCCATAAACTACAAATGCCAATGGTAACAGACTTTTTTAAAAAAAAGCCCTAAGAAAACATAGTCTCCCTAAACAAAGACTGGGAAAACTTATGTCCTGCAAGACATAACTTTTTTGACCTCCCTCCAGGTCTGTAATAACAAGATAAAAGTTGTGCCTCACTGCTTCCCTACAGTGTGCTCTGGAGACTGTGGACAGAACACTATCTTCCATCCCTGCTCTACACTTAGGAGGTAGTATCCCTACCTCTCCCCACCATGCATTGGAGAGACTGTGTGTCAGAACCCTATGAAGAATCACCACACTGCACTAACATGAGCAGAGGTGCATCCCCTCTGCTGCATATCGAACACTGTGGCTGTGGAACTGTGGAGTTAGCTATATGGATAATCACAGTTTTATACTAAGTGAGCATCAGCAAAGAAGCAGCACTCTTCCACCTCTCATGTACTGTGGAGACAGTAAAATGAAGTCTTATTATCCTAAGCTTGTTCTAACTGAGTGACAGCAAAGATGAAGCACCTAGCATCCACCCAATTAGAAAGTGGAAGGTAGGCATAGGGAGAGAAGGGAGCTGCAGAAAAGTATTCTGTGTATAAAATTCTGGGCAGACTCCAGAGTGGCCTATGCTTCTAGTTAGTCATTCATTGAAAAGCACATGAACAGAGCAGACCAAAATAGCACTACAAAGGTTTTGAAACCTCAGCATTTAAATTACAGCCCCCAGAGTGAGCCAGGACATGCATTCTGAACTTTAGCAGGAAGATTACCTACTAAAATAGAAGATATAAACATAACTAGTTTTATAATATATGACTTAATATTTCCAGAATATATTCCAAAATTATTCACCATATTGAGAACCAGAGACATCAATTTGAATAAGAAAAGAAAATCAACAGACTGCAAAACGAAGATATATCAAATATTGTAATTATTTGGCAATGATTATAAAATAGATATCATAAAAATTCTCTGATAAGATATTAGAAATTCTCTTGACTCAAATGAAAACAGAAATTTTGACAGAAATGGAAGATATAGAGAAAAAAATAAAATCTTAGAACTAAAAATACAGTAATCAAAATTAAAAGATGAGTTCAATAGAAGAATGAATATGACAGAGGAAATAATGAGCCAACTGGAAGACAGATCAAGAAATTATCCAATTTGAACAACAACAAAAAGGGAAAGGGCCATTCCTCAAAAACCATAAACTATCAAAACATCCAACATAAAATAGAAAACTTGAATAGTCTTTAACAAAGTTGAATTTCTAGATAAAATCTTCTGAAAAAGAAATACCTAGCTTAGTTTTTTGTTTTTTTTTTTTTTGCGGTATGCGTGCTTCTCACTGCTGTGGCCTCTCCCGTTGTGGAGCACAGGCTCCAGACGCGCAGGCTCAGCGGCCATGGCTCACGGGCCCAGCCCCTATGCGGCATGTGGGATCTTCCCGGACCGGGGCACGAACCCGTGTCCCCTGCATCGGCAGGCGGACTCTCAACCACTGCGCCACCAGGGAAGCCCCATATAATCTTCAAATCTGTAATGCTCTCCGTAATGCAATAGACTGAATAAAATCTCTCCTTAACTGGTGCATTTTGTCTTTGATAACATAAAATGCAATCAGATGTTTTGATTTTTGTTTTACAATATATTGTTTTGTATAGCAGATGATTCCTGTGATGGTAAATTTTGTGCCAGTTTGGCTGGGATGTCCAAATTAAATTTTATTTCTGGGTGTGTCTATGAAGGTGGTTCCAGATGACATTAGTGTTTGAATTGGTGCATTTAGCTCCTCCCCAGTGTGAGTGGGCAATATTCAATCTGTCCAGAGCCTGAACAAAACAAAAAGTAGAGGAAGCAGATATTTGTTCCACCTGCCCTTACTGCCTGCCTGCTTGAGCTATCAGTCTTTTGCTTTTGGACTGGTATTTATACCATCAATCTTCTAGTTCTGTTCAGACTCAGACTGGAATTACACAGCCAGTTTTCCTGGGTCTTCAGCTTGCAGACAGCAGATTGTGGGACTTCTCAGCCTCCACAATCATGTGAGCCAATTCCTCATAATAAATAAATTAATTAATTAAATATCCTATTAGTTTTGTTTCTCTAGAGAACTCTAATACAATTCCATTGCAAGATTTGAATGTTAATAAAATTCTAAACTAGTAGCACAGTTTCTTATTAATGTACTTTAGAAAGATGCAAGTTGGAAACTAAGCTGTATAAGATGACATGCCACCTTGAAAGTAATAATGAAATCAACTCTAAAACCAGTTTAGATCTTAAGAAGCCATTCTTGGGAAATCAGAATATGTCATCAGAGAATAGGGCCATAGGTCAGGCAAACAGGGAGGAGATTTTCCTGCAAATTTAAGCTTATGCCATTAATAAATAAGACTTCCTGAAAATGAATTTGTAATTCTAATAATTATTTCAAGTATATTTGGGGTTAAGTCCATCACATCAAAAAAACAGAATTGGGAAAAGAAACTCTTTTATTCTCCCTCTTTAACATGCAGAGAAAATATAAAAGATTCTGATGCTGAAATTTCTTATTTTTTCAATTTTTCCAAGATAAAAACAAATAGACAAAATGAGGTGGGTATTGGGGGTTACTGAAAAGAACCTAGTGCTGTGTTGTGCCTAATACAAAAAAAAGAGAAAAAAATCTCAGTAATTTTTTAGAGGAAAATGTACAAGTGGCAAAGGATATTTGGTGGGAAGAGTAGGTATATAAAAGGAGGTCTGTTGAAAATGGGAAAATGGAAGTATGGACTGAATATAGTGATTTTCCATCATCCATTTATCAAGGATGAAAAGGTCATATTTTCATCAAAAACTGAAATTAATTTTATGGACTCTTCATTTTCATCACTCTGTACCAGTGGCCAAATCCTATAGGTTCCTTGCTTCAGTATCTTTCAAATCTAACTCCTTCTCTCCATTTCCATTGTAACTCTCACCATAATTTCTCACTTAAACCACTGCAAAAGCTCCAAGTTGGTCTCCTGGGATCCACTCTTGCCCCCACTCTCAACCAAATCCCTTTTTTCTCATTATGGCTAGAATTTTTTTTTTTATTTAAAATATAATTTTTTTACGTACTAAATACCTTAAATGTCTCACATAGTTCTTAGATTTAAAGTCTCATTTTATTAACATGCTCTGTCTCATGTTAAAATTCTTCCCACTTCTCCCAAGGTCATTTCTAACGACTTCCATTACAGAATACAAATTAGTCACTCTGCTTTTGTTTCTGTAACTGCTTTTTCACTGTTCTTCCTCAAGGCCTTTAATGTCTTTTTCCCTCTGCCTAAAATGTTTTTTTCCATTTCCTTTTTTTTTTTCAACCCTGGCTTTTATTTATTCTCAGTCTTCACTTGTTTTTTGTTTTTTGTTTTTTTGTGTTTTTTTGCGGTACGCGGGCCTCTCACTGCTGCGACCTCTCCCGTTGCGGAGCACAGGCTCCGGACATGCAGGCTTAGTGGCCATGGCTCACGGGCCTAGCCGCTCCGCAGCATGTGGGATCTTCCCGGACCGGGGCACCGAACCCGTGTCCCCTGCATCGGCAGGCGGACTCTCAACCACTGTGCCACCAGGAAAGCCCAGTACCGTTTTTTGTGTGTGTTTTTTTTTTTTTTTTAGTCTTCACTTTTAATTTCACCTCTCCAGAGAAGTTTTCCCTGCCATTCCTCATTTCAAAAATTAGATTCAGTTTACACTCATATAGCAATCTATAGTCCATTCATGGCATTCCTCAAATTATAATATTTTAATATTATAATATTTTAATATAAATATTATAATATTTATAATTAATTAAATCTATAACCTATAGCAATCATATAGTCCATTCATGGTATTCCTCAAATTATAAATAAATAGCTATATTTTTGCTAAAACATGATATCAAAGAAAACTGGCAGAAGTCTTTTGTTTGCATGACAATTATTTTAGAATCAACTGTTAAATAATGAAGACAACTTGAGTACCAGGAAACTAAGGTTAAGACCGTTCACCAGATTCGTAGCAAGTTGTCAAAAGACAAGCACTTCATGTGGAGATACTAAGACTGAAGAAAGTATCTGAATGTCCTCTCAAAAGTGCTTTGACTCAGCCCAGGGGAAATTGTTCCACATTATTAAGTGGATGAAACAGGGTTATAGACAATCTAAAAGGACAAGTTAACCTTTGCAGAGCAAAATGAAATAGTTGTAAATATTGGCTGAGTGAGACACATTCTTTGGCAGCATTAGAGACAAGATCAGCATTTTAGGAAAAAATTAGCAATTCAGAAAGGCAACAAATTGCAGAACAAAACCAGCAACAGCAGTCAGAAAGATTTTGCAACCAATTCTGGGAGCATTCTTGATCATTCCTTAGTATTTTAGAACGTTTGGAAACAATTATGTGAGTCATTAAATTCTTTCTCTTTTTAAAAAATTTAGTTGGCTTTGTGTTGGAATTCTGTAAAATGTAATACTAATCAATGCAAAACATTACTAAATAAAAGAATTACTCAGATGATTAAAGAAAGTTAATTTTCGCTTCCAGCACAGCATATATACCTAGGGCTTTATCAATGTGAGAAAGTGGATAGACCTTGGATAAAATATGAATTTTGTTGTAATACTGAGTTGAGGAGGTGGAAGTAAAGAAAATTTCCAAGGGGCAGGAGGGGATCCTGAAATCTGAGCTTGAATTAATAAGCACAGAAGAAAGGTAGGTTTTTCCTAAAAGGAAGGAAGAGGAGGAAGGTGAACCAGATTGTCATGATTGTCTAAAGGAAGAGGAGGAAGGTGAACCAGAGTGTACTATATTGAGCCAGGGAATCTGAAAGGGGCCATGAGATTGGTAATACTCCCTGGCTCAAAAAAAAGCAAAAGTGAATCTTCTCTGGATGAAAGCCTTTTCATTTTAGGCCCCAGTTTTTACACATATTAAGATCAGCCAAATATGAGCTTTTATTAAAGACAGTCAAATTTATAAGAAAATAATCTTTTTAAGAGACAGACAGCAAAAAGGAAATAATGCCATTAATTTTATATGTATAAAATATTTAAAGAAATAAGGTATAATTATGTATGTGAAATATATAAAGAAACAATGCAATGACAAAAAAGATAAAGCCAAATGGATCTTTCAGAAATAAAAATAAATTGAGGGGCATCTAAGATGGTGGTATAGAAAGACCCTGAACTCACTTTCTCCCATGGACACAACAAATTTACAGCTACATATAAGTAATTTTCCTTGGAAGAGAACCTGAGACCTAGATGAAGTGCATCTCCACAACAAAAGACAAAAGAGATGCATGGACAAGGGTAGGAGAGGCAGAGACACAGCCTTACCTCGGACCCCACCCTGGACATGGTGACCCCACAATCAGGAAGTATCCCCCAATACAAAACTCTCTCTTGAGGAGTGAAGGGATTGTGCCTCATGTCAGGCATCCCAACCCTGGGGGCTAGCACTGGAAAGATGAGCTCCTACAATGTCCTGTTTTGAAAATCAATGGGGATTCAGACCAGGAGAATCTGAACTGCAGAGAACAGAGATTCCACTCTTAAAGGGTTTGCAAACAAACCCAAGCAAGCTGAGATCCAGTGCAAAAGCAACAGATTGAAAAATATCTCTACTATAAGTGAAGGAGACTCAGTTACTAATGTTAAAGTGGTTGGCGAGAGGCAAGAACCTGTAGGGATTCTATCCAGGAACAGAAGCACTGGTAGATGCCAGTTTTACAAACTCATTTTAACATGACAGAGCCTGTGGGCACCATTTTTGCTAGCCCTCCCCTCCCCTCTCAATAGGCAAGCCGTAACCAACCTGGATGAGTGCCTCAAGCCCAGCCATTCTGCACAGAGACTGAATCACACCTGGAACAGACAAGCACCCTGAGTCCTGCCCTTCCTACACAGCAGACAAGCCACATCCAGGTCAGATGAACACTCCAAGCCCTGACCCCCCAACGCAGAGATCAAGCCATAACCTCGTAGCCGGGACAGGTAAATGACTCAAATCCTACAGTGGCCAAGCCAGGCCAGGTAAACACCCTGAACCCCACTCTCCCCATGCAGCCACCACGGCCCTATTACAGATAGCATGCCTGCACAGTGCAAGTGAGGGACACTCATAGAGTGCCTGGCTCTGGTGGCTGGGGGAGATTGCACTTCTGGGACACACAAAACAGCTCCTATACAAACCACTCCTTCAAGACAGGGAGGTAGTTATTTCAGGGAGACAGAGGAATATGTTCCAAAAGCAAAAACAAAAACAAAAACAGGCAAGTGTCCAGAAAAAGACCTTAATGGAATAGATAAGCAACCCACCTGATAAAGAGTTCAAATTAGTGGTCATAAAAAGCTTACCAATCTCGGGAGATGAATGGATAAACACAGCAAGAACTTCAATAAAGAGACAGAAAATATAGGAAAGTACCAAACAGAAGTTATAACTGAGCCAAAATATACACTAAAGGGGTTCAACAGCAGAATGAAAGAAATAGAAGCACAAATCAGCAGGCTGGAAGACAATGCAATGGAAAACACCCAGACAGAGAAAAAAAAAGAATTAAAAGAAGTGAGGATAACTTAAGGGACCTCTAGGACAATTTCAAACAGAATATCATTTGCATTACAGGGGTCCCAGAAGGAGAAGAGAGAGAGAAAGAGCCAGAAAAATTGTTTGAAGAAATAATGGCTGAAAGCTTTACTAATCTTCAGAAAGAAACAGACATCCAGGACAGGAAGCCCAAAGAGTTCTAAATAAGATGAACCCAAACAGAGACATACTGAGATACATTATAATTAAAACAGTAAAAGTTAAGGATAAAGAGAGAATCTTAAAAGTGAAAGAGAAAAGCAACTTATTACATATAAAGGAAACCCCATAAGGCTATTGGCAGATTTTTCAGAAGAAACTTTACAGGCTAGAAGGGAGTGGCATGGCATAGTCAAAGTCCTGAAAGGAAAAAAATGCCAGCCAAAAATTCTGTATACAGCAAAGAATTCAGAATTGAAGGAGAAATTAAGAATTTTCTAGATATGCAAAAAGTAAAGGAGTGTATCATCACTCGACTGGCCTTACGAGAAATGTTAAAGAGACTTCTCTAAGATAAAAAGAAAAGGCACTGGACTTCCCTGGTGGCGCAGTGGTTGAGAGTCTGCCTGCCGATGCAGGGGACACGGGTTCATGCCCCGGTCCGGGAAGATCCCACACGCCGTGGAGCGGCTGGGCCTTTGAACCATGGCCGCTGGGCCTGTGCGTCTGGAGCCTGTGCCTGCGCGTCTGGAGCCTGTGCTCCACAATGGGAGAGGCCACAACAGTGAGAGGCCCGCGTACTGCAAAAAAAAAAAAAAAAAGAAAAGAAAAGGCACTAGTTAATAATAAGAAAACATACAAAAGTAAAATCTCACCAAAAAAGGTAAATAAATAATAAAGATAGTGGATCAATCACTTATAAAGCATGGATAAAGGATAAAAGACAAAAATAGTAAAACTAATTAAAAATACAATAATTCATTAAGAAAGATATGTAAAATAAAAATATGTTAAAATGTATCATCAAAAATATAAAACACGGGGGATGGAAAATATAAAGCTTTGGAATGTGTTCAAAATTGTTACTATCAACTTAAAAGAGACTGTTATATACATAGAACGTTATATGTGAACCTCACAGTAACCACAAAGAAAAAGCTCATAGTAAATACACAAAAGAAAATGAGACAGGAAGCTAGACATAACATTAAAGAAAACAATCAAACCAAGGGAAGAGAGAAAAAGAAGAAGAAAGTAACAGAGAGGAACTACAAAAACAGCCAGAAAGCAATTAACAAAATGGCAATACCTATCAATAATTGCTTTAATGTAAATGGACTAAATTCTCCAATCAAAAGACATTGGGTGGCTAAGAAAACAAGTAAGCTCTCCAAGAAGAGATACTTGTGCAGAGACCAAAATGTAGTGAGACAATGAGCTATCTAGACATTGGCATAAGAGATTTTCAGGCATAAAGAGTAAGCAAAAAGGCAGGAGGGGATTTGGTGTACTCATAGAATAGAAAAGAGTCCAGAGTGGATGAGGAACAGGGAACAAAGGCCATGGAGTTGAAATACATTCAGAGAGATAGGCAGAGGCCAGATCTTGTATGCCATGGGAGGGACTTTGGGTAAGGTGTGTAGGAAAACCACTTGAAGGTTTAGAGCAGAAGAATGACTTGATATGATTGATGTATTAAAAGAATCTTGCTTACTGTGAAAGAATAGATTATAGGGTGTTAGGGATCACCAAGACTGGAAGTGGGGAGACCAGAGAGAAAGCTACTACAGTAGTCCACACAGAGATGGTGGGAGTAGTGGGAATGGTGAGAGTGATTTGTTCCAGAATATATTTTGAAGGTATAGACTACAAAACGTGTTGTATTGGATATGGATGAGGAGAGAAAGATGATGCAAGGATTATTTTCAAGGATTTTGACTTTAGCACCCAGGCAGATAGTAGTGCTATTCACTGAAATATGAGAACATTGTAATAGGAAAAGATTTGGTAGGTAGTGTGGAGGTGGGGGGAGGTAGGAATCAATAATCCAGTTTTGGATGTGCTAGATTTGAGATATCTGCTAAACATCCAAGTGGAGAGGTTTAATAGTCATATGGTATATTTATAAAGTTCAGGAGAAAATGTACGGCTACTCAAAAATTGATCATTATCAGGACAGAGGCAGTTAGAAGCTATGGAACTTAAAATTTCATGTAGGGCATGAACATAGAGGAAGAAAAGAAAAATCTGAGTCTAAGATTACTCCGATATGTAGAGATATAAAAGACCAGGATACAGAAAATGAGACAGATAAATGGTAGCTAGTGAAGAATGCAGAATTTTTCAGTATGAGATACAAAGATAAAACTGTAAAATAAATAAGCAAATCATGTAATGAGAAGGACTAGTTTTAGTGAATATTCCCAAAATTAAAATAGATATTTTTAAAGTAACTTCAATTTTTATTTATATTTTTAAATTTTCAATTTAATTTATTTATACTAAAAAGAAAAATAAACAGTTTACCCATTTCCCCTCACACCCCACCTCTGATCTATGGTGAAGTGACTTCATTTTTTATCTTTGCTTACCTTCACAGATAGCAATATAATTGATAAATTCTGTTAGAGACCGATGCTCTCACAAAACTGGATTGCAGAATGACCCAAGTAATTTTCTGAAAGAAAAATATATATGAAAACTTATACTGTATTGTCAGTGTTGCTGTTCTTATACACATAGATGGGTAAAATAATAGGAGCAATAACTTCTGTAAAAATACTTTTAAAACCAAATCAAAAATCTTAGAGACTTCCATTTTATTTAACCAAACATTGCAAATATTCATCAATTTAATTGCATCCTTGAAAAAGTGTTCAAAGTCCAGGCTTAACCAGAGCAAGTAATAAAACTCGAACAATGTTCTTAGAAGTTAACATACAGAGTTGGACCCATTAAAAAAAAAAAGAGTAAGGTGAAAAATACACATTGTGTGTTCCAAGTTAAAGCTTAAGTGACTAGAAGGATGAAAGTAATGAAAGCATATAGGTAAATGAAATGTTTGTTTCATTTGTTGAAATAAATCAACTGTAGTTCCCTAAACAAATCAAGGAGATAATATAGTGCCCGAAATGAAATGCTCAGTATATCTAGCTGTTTTTACTGTCCATTCACAGGAGAGGAAAGGAGCAATATAGAAAACATCTCCTTTTCCCCATTCATTTCCTTTGATCTACGGAGGATTTGCACAGCTACTTCTTATTTATATCTCCCAAGCAGACAAATAGTTCAGGCAATATGGGAAAGGGACCTCCTCAGCAGCTTCTGACAACTCTCTTTCCCTCTAACCCAAACCAGGAAGTCTGGGAAATGTACAAGCGCTTTCCATCCACTCCTCTACCATAGTCTATCACACATGCCCTTATGTCTTTGTAAGAAATCATGTTACCTAACAAGGGTAACCATGCCTGCCTTTTCAGAGCCTTACTACTAGGGATACTCCTTGTGAAATATGCAGCTTAGGAGAAGTAGGATACCAAATAGTGGAGATTGCAGGTTCTAAGAATTCTATACCGTTGAAATAACATAGAATATGATTCGCATTCTAGTAAGTTAGGAATCTACTCATATAGCTAATCAAAAATTCTCATTTTGAAATTTAAAAATCATTGCCTATACATTTAGGTATATTGTATTTTTAAAAGAAAACCTGTTTGTTTTCATGCTTTCCAGAGGTATTGCTTCAGATAATATGGGCATTCAAGGTGAATTTCAGGTACCAGTGTGGTCACATTACCTTAATTCCTGTGGCTGAAGTTGTGTGAATGAAAATATTTCAGCTCTCGCTGATGCTTTACTCTTGTAGCGTACTGAGATGAATCCCAATCCTTTCCCTGCCCAATAAGCACAGATAGCTTCAAACAACACTGGTGAACTAGTGATACCTACACTAAGGGCATTCCTTTTTCAGTCACAAATTGTGTAACAGGTAACCCTGCAACTGATGGTGAGAGTACTTAAAGGAACTGCTGTCAAAGGCCCACATTTTTGATAGATGGTTGGTTGGCTCCAACTGCATCTGGTTCGTAGCACCTGGAGCGATTCTTTAACTTGAGCCTCTGCAGTGCAGTAGTGATTAAGAGTGCACAGCCTCTGGAGACAAATTGCTTAGTTCAAATTGGGCTCTACTGCTTTCAGACTATGGAAAAAGCAAGTTAGCTCATCTATACTTTATAAAAAGTGTAAATAAAAAGAGAATAACAGCAGTGCCTAGATAATAGGAAACCTGTGATGACTGAATGAATTGCTGTAAAGCAGAGGAAGCATTGCTTATTACAGTGGCTCGACAAATGTTATTTATTAATTACTTGAGAGCAAAACAAAATAGTGATATTATGTAGGTTTACTAAAGATTTAACTTTGGCACATGTGTAACAATTTAATTTATATAAACCCCACTTCATCCTCACTTAACTCTCAATTCTTGATAGTTTTGAGCTCGGTTTTGTTCAAGTCATCCTCTTTGTTGGTTCCATCCTTACCTTCAGATGATAATTATCTTTATTTCTGTATATACCTACTTCCCTAGAGATAAGCTGGCAACAGGGGGCACTCAGACATCTTCTGAATTCACTTATTTTGACTGAAAAGTATAAGATTTTCTACTTTAACCTGTGGACTTTTTGTTTCTGATAAGCTGTGTTCTGTTTTGCTTGTATCTATGCTTTGCCACAGGACTGAATGAGAAACTTCTTGGTTTTAGTAAACCATGGCTCTTCTTTTCACCTTTGACTTGATGAGCACACTGGAAATTTGTATCAATACTAGATTTAATTTTCCCCTAAGGCAAGGTTCATCTATTCTCCCTTCTTTCCCTTGCTGTTTCCCTGTACTTCTCAGGAAACTTCTTGCCTCCAAGGGGAGTTTGCCGGGCTTCCTATGGTATAAGGAAACCCTTAGTGGTAGGCAGACTTTTCCTTGCCTATTAAAAACAAAAAAGTAGTAATGGAAACATGAAACATGACTGTGGAAATAAACCTCTACCAGCATTTCCTTGATTGTTGGTTAGAAATGAGACTGGACATTATGTTTAATATGTTTTAAACTTTCAATCATTCAATTATAGATGTCAATCCATATATTAATATAGAGAGAATTCATAGCTTTGATTTTTTTTCTATTCTCTACAACAAATATAAAGAAAAATCGTATTGCTCATGCAAGCATATAAAATTTCAAGAACTTAATATTTTCTCATCCTAGTTTATTCATGCCTTAGAAAAATAACTTCAGGACAAATATTTTTTCATAGTACCTACAATATTTTATCTCAGAATTGGCTGTGACTTTCCAGGTTCCTCTTTTTATTTACTTACTATTTCAATAGCATGGCCTAGTTTATAATACTGTCCTAAGGAATTTATATTTTCTGATAAAAATGTGTTAGGCAAAAAATGAGAAGAAGAAATACAGTGACTTTTTATTTCAGTTATACCAGTTGAAATAAAATTTCAATTTAATCAACATTTTAATATAGATATGACTATGCAGAATACAAGTATCAGTCCACATTATATCAGCAAGTCACTGACTATATTATAACATCATCAAATGCTCTTTTAAAAGAAGCTATGTTTACATGATACCAAAATAACTGAGAAAAAGGGAAAATTTTGGCTGGTCATCTGCACTTGGACTCTTCATGCCAATTATGTACTAGTGTCCCTTTTTTCTCCTAAGGTTTTATGTATCACACAGATATATCTTACAGCATTGATGTCTCCTGTTTAGTAATGGGACAATATTGATTTAAACTTAAGTACTTTGGAGGTCTTGGTCACAGAACAGGAAGTATTGTGGTGATTAATCCTGGGGTAAATTTTGCTTGATATTTTAAAATAAATTTAGACTTAAAAGAAGATGTGCACAATACAAAAATTAAACATGAGAGATGTGAATAGAGAGAGATGATTACTATATTTTAAATTATCACTTTAGTTTCCATTACTGGAAGGAGTGATCAGATTCTTAAAATAAAGTTAAAACCAAGTACAAATGAACTGAAGCTTTGGAAATGCAGTCTCAGGTATATCTCATTTAGTGCTTTCATCTTCCTAGAGGAATACGACTATACTCATATTTTAGTATTAGGAAACTGAGCCCTATGTAGATTAATAAGTGGGTGATGCAGGATTCTAGATTAGGTCTTTTAACCCAGGACTGTGCTTGCTTTACTATACCATGTGAGGAGATAAACAATACAACATTAAATGGTAGTGTTTGACAGAGTATGACTCTGTGCCAGACAAAAAGTAGGAAACAGCATGGTGCCGTGGTTAGTTTTATATGTCAATTTGACTGGGCTGAGGGATACCACGAGAGCTGGTAAAACATTATTTCCGCATGTGTCTATTAGGGTATTTCTGCAAGAGATTAGCATATGAATCAGTACACTGAATAAAGAAAATTTGCTTTCACCAATGAAGAACCAATCCACTGAGGGCCTGAATAAAACAAAAAAGGCAGAGGAAGGCCTAATTTGCTTTCTGCTAGTGTTGAGATATCTGTCTTCTCCGGTGCTTGTACAACAGTCTCAGACTGAATTACACCACTAGCTTTCCTGGTTCTCCACTCTCCAGCTTGCAGGTGGCAGATTGTGGGACTTCTCCACCTCCATAATCACGTGATCCAATTCCTATAATAAATCTCTCTCTCTCTCTCTAGATATAAATATATAGATACAGATATATAAATATATACATATAAATATATATAAAATATATTGTATCTGTATTTATATATCCTATTGATTCTGTTTCTCTGGAGAACCCTAAATAATACATATGGGTGGTAAATATTTTGCCTATCTGACATGAGTTGCTAAAAGTTATGCTAGTCCCCTGAGAAAGTAAGTCCAAAACTCAAATCAATGACCTTCCACATAAAGAAATCAGAAAACTAGAAAAATTGAGCAAATTAAAAACCCAGGTAAGAAGATGAGAGTGAAAATCAATGAAGGAGAAAACAGAAAACAATAGAAAACTATTAAACCAAAGTCTGATTCTTTGAGAAAATAAATAAAATTAATAAACTTCTAGCCCAACTGATCAGGAAAAAAAGAAGAAACAAATTATCAATGTAAGGTATGAAAGAGGTGATGCCACGACAGATTTGTCAGATATTAAAATGATAATAAATATTATCAACAATGCTATATCAATAAATTTGAAACAGATAAAACTGACAAATTTATTGAAAGTGACAAAGTACCAAAGCTCATTGAAAAAGATATAGACAATCTGAATATTCCTATATCTATTTTAAGAATTGAATATGTATCTAGAAACATTCAAACCAAGGAAATGCTGGGCCCAGATAGCTTTACTAGGAAATTCAGTGAGTCAATTAAGAGAGAAATGATACAAAAATCTAGAAAATGGAAAGGTAGAAAATACTGTGCAACTCATAATATGAGGTATTATTCCAATACCAGGAAAGAAAATAAATATTCCTCATAAACACAGATGGGAAATTTTTTGTTGGAAATTTAGCAAATCAAATCCAACAATATCTAAAAAGGGTAATATATCATGACCAAATGAGGTTTAACCAAGTAAAACAAGTTTGGTTTAATATTTGAAAATCTATCAATGTAAACAGACTAAAAACAGACAAAATATGTGAGCATCTCAGTAAATGCTGAAAAAGCATTTAACAAAATCCAACATTGCTAATAAAAAGCTCTTAGCTAGGGCTTCCCTGGTGGCGCAGTGGTTGAGAGTCCGCCTGCCGATGCAGGGGACACGGGTTCGTGCCCTGGTCCGGGAAGATCCCACATGCCGCGGAGCGGCTGGGCTCGTGAGCCATGTCCTCTGAGCCTGAGCGTCCGGAGCCTGTGCTCTGCAACGGGAGAGGCCATGACAGTGAGAGGCCCTCGTACCGCAAAAAAAAAAAGCTCTTAGCTAATTGGTAATTGAAAGAAACTTTCTTACCTGATTTTTAGAAAAATCTATGAACTGTTAGTTAACATCATTTCTTTTTGAACTTTCTTACGGTTTCCATCTCTCCACTGACATTATCCATCTGATCTTGAAAGTTTTCTAATTTTTGCATTAGAATCCTAATCATATTAATCATAGTTATTTTAAATTCCTGATAATTCTAGTATATGTGTCATCTCTGAATCTGGTTTTGATTGTTGTGTCTCTTCAGACTTTGTTTTTACTCACTTTTCGGCTTGGCTGCTGTTTTTTGTTGGTGGTCTTGAAATCTGGACATGCTGTTTTGGGTAATAGGTAATGAAATTAAAAAGCCTATAATGTACCACAGAGGAGATATGTTTTGTTTAATATTTGTTACAGCTATAAGTCTAGAGGCTTCAAATTCTTAAAATGTCCTTATTTCATCTCCCTCCATGGCTTTGGGGTTTACCTTTGTTCTGTTCTTCAGAGAGAGTCTGCATCTTTCAGATATTTCCACTGTTATAGTGAAGGCATTTTGAAGTGATGATGGGTGATGCAGAACAGGATGTTCTATGAACTTTTTTAAAAAAATCATTGCTTTAATAGGCCTGTATCTCAGAGTGAAGCCTTTCCAAGAGTTTTTGTCTCTCCTACACAGGTGTAGCTTTTTATCTCTCTCTTCCCTGTATTCTTTTCCCTGGTGCAGCATTCTCAATCTATTTCCTTGAGGCCCTCTCACCTATTGAGTATCATTTTTTATTTTTCCCTTAGGTGGGACAGAAAGGCTGAGGCAGGCTGGAGTGGGTGGAATTTTCTTTTGCCATCTGGGACAATGTTTTAGCAAAACCTTGAGGTAAGCCTTTTGGTAAAAGTCCTTCCCTCTGGAGAGTAGGTTTCTGTTAAGCAGAAGGGTCTAGGTAGAATTCACAATGGCTATTCTTTCCCTCCCCCTTCCAGAGCTAGGAAGAGATTTTTCTCAGTTCCTCATCATGAGGACCCATTGGGCTTCCTAGAGGGGAAGTCCATGAAAGAGAAGGGGATCCTCTGTAACTGCAGCCTTTAGAATTTTCTCACTTTCTCACACTAGTCTGTACTTAGTCTCCAGAAATTTGTCAAAATTATTAGTTAAGGAAATAGTTCTACCAATGTATGGTGTTAAGAATCTTCTACCTTATGTAAGCAAATCTTGGATAGTGATTCTCTCTGAATTCATCTTTCTATCTAGATTTCAGGGTGGTGGTTTTCTCTGAAAACTCTGTTCTCTGATATAGAGTCCTAATCATATTAATCACATGAGAAAGTCGTTGATTTTTTTTTTTTTTTTTTTTTTTTTTTTTTTGCGGTACGCGGGCCTCTCGCTGTTGTGGCCTTTCCCGTTGCAGAGCACAGGCTCCGGACGCGCAGGCTCAGCGGCCATGGCTCACGGGCCCAGCCGCTCCGCGGCATGTGGGATCCTCCTGGACCGGGGCACGAACCCGTGTCCCCTGCATCGGCAGGTGGACTCTCAACCACTGCGCCACCAGGGAAGCCCGAAAGTCGTTGATTTTGTCCGGCATTTTCCTGTAAGGAATGGAGTGACAATTTTCAAACTATATGTGGGAGTTAAAAATGAAAGTGGTATAACCACTTTGGAAAACAGTTTGGCATTTTTTTTTAAGTTAAATATACTTCTACCATATGACCTATTCATTCTACTCCTAGGTATTTTCTCCAGGAGAAATGATAACATGTCCATGCAAAGACTTGTACAGAAATGTTCTTAGTAGAATTGTTCATAATATCCAAAAAGTGGAATCAATACAAATATACATCAAATGGTGAATGGATATACAAATTGTGGTATATCCAATGCAGTAGTATCCAATGGAATAGTACTCAGCAATAAAATTAACTGTTGATACATGCAATGACATAGATCAATCTCAAAATAATTAAGAGTGAAACGAGTCAGACAAAAAAAATCTATTGCATGATTCCATTTTTATGAAGTTCTAGAAAATGCTAATTAATCTATAGTGACAGAAAAAAAGATTAATGTCTATATATGGATGAACAGGATGAGGAGGGTTAGTTGGAAGGAATTACAAAGAGCACAAGGAAATTTTGGGGGGTTATGGCTATGTTTTCCTCTTGATTGTAGTGATGGTTTCATAGGTGTATACATGTTTTAAGACCTATCAAATTATACTTTTAACATATGCATTTTACTCTATATCATAGCTCAGGAATGCTGCTAAAAGAAAAACTAAACTTCATAATTTCTTTGACACTTCTCCCATCAAAGGGTGGAATGTAAGTTTCCATCCCTAGATTATCAGCTGACTTTAATTAATTGCTTTTAACCAGTAAAATGTGGAAGATTTGTACCTTGATGTCTTTCAAGGCTAATTTGAAAAGGTGATACACCTTCTGCTTGCTTCCCTCCCCTTCTCATGATGCTTTTCCTTGGACCCCCACCACCATTTTGTAAGCATAGAAAGCCACATGTAAAGACAATATTGAAATGTTCTAGCCAAAGGCCCAGCTAACATTCTAGTGAAGAGCAGCATCAATTCTCAATCGTATGAGTAAATGGTACCCCACATGACTCTGGTGCCCCAACCTTCAAGCTGCCTCAAGTGATGCTGAGTGAAGTAGAAATGGGTTCTTCCTATATAGTCTTGTTCAAATTGAAAATTCATAAACAAAATAAATCATTTTTATTTTAGCCATTAAGTTTTAGGTAGGTTTGTTATCCAGCAGTTGATAGATAGAATAGGTATTTACTGGCATTATTTGTCTTTCTCTGTTCTCTGTTACTATAATAGATGATGTGACTTCTGGTAAGTGTATGTGTGAGTATGTGTGTGGGAGGATATTGACCATTTAAAATGTGCCAAAGAGCAGATTCTAAAATCTATCAACATATACCCTGCTAATATGACAATTTCATGCAAATCATCTTTCAGGCTTTTATTTCAAACACCTGAATCTTCTTTGAGGGAATCCATGAGATACTACTAAATTTAAATTGCATTAAGAAATAAAACAGGAAAGAATTATATCTACACTGAACTTAAGGAGAGTCAAGCCTTCCCTCTAAATCTTCTAGGATTCAAATAAATATAAAACACTTTTTTGGAATCCCATATATTATATGCTCATTTATCATAAAAAAATAGTTGTCTATACATGCTAAAGCATAAAGGGAATTAATATGTTCTACTTCTATTTTTGAAAACCAGTATTTTTAATTCTTATGACAAAGTGATTAGGCTCTTTTGAGGTTGGTTTGCATTTTTAAGCTTTGCTTTATTACAGATATTTTCTAATTCCTTGATCTAATAAATTGCATATAATTTCTGAAGTCACTCCTCTCCATATTATTCAGAACATCTGACCCAAAGTATAACCACATGTTGTGGGAACCACTATCATCACCTAAACCCAGTGTCTATTTGAACTTTTAGACTAAATTTTATGGCCATTTGGCTCTTCCCACTATTACCTAAGTTGTGTTTATATTAGGGTAATCAGGAGAAAGTTCATATAAACTATGACATTAATGTGGATTTTCAAGTGGGGATAAACTTTTAATAGGTATTTTCTTGAGCCATACAAAACCATATGGCATTTTGTAGATAAAAACGAATATTTAATGCTAATTTCACATACTTCTACCTTATTACATAGAATGGCAAAATCCTCCCTAGTGACAGCAAAGCTTAGCATAGCATTGGAATTTTTAGTGTCTCTGAAGACTAAATATGTGAAGTATGTCAATCTCATCCGAACTTTCGTAAGAATAAGGAGGTCATTCTGGTCTGCACTACCATAGCTTAGAGGTGAAGAGCATGGGTTCTGAGGTGGATCACCTGGAATTGATTTCTATTCCATTCCATACGATGTGTCCCTGGGCAAATAAGTTAATTTCTCCATGATTCAGTTTCCCCATCTATATAGTGGAGTTACTGATGATGCCTTCACCATAAGATGGTTGTTACTGTGTAAAATGTTAATTTATGTAAAATGCTTGGAAGAATGCCTAACACATAGAAAATATTAAATAAATAATTTTTGACATTAAAAATAGAATACAGGTAAATATTTCCATTCATTACACAGAACATCCCAACAATGATCTGATGGACAAATTAAAACACAGTTTTTGAGAATTATGGAACAACTTGATAGTAGGCAGTGGTGTTTATATAACAATGAAGTTTCACACCAAAAAAAAAAATCTTAAGCCTAAATACCCACTTTTTCCAGTTGTGTCCAAAGGGACAGTTACTATTGTAGGTTGAGAGCACATTATGAATTATGGAAAGCTAAACATATTCCTAAATACATATCACTACATAATATGTAATAATTATTACATATTACCAATATTACTAACACTCAATTTACTATAAGTAGCTGTTCCTTGGATTAAAAATCACATGTAACCTATGAAAATCAAAATCTAAATATACATTTGAACTTGAGAAGAATTAAACATATATAAGGTAAAAGGTTTAGTTTCAAATTGAGCAGATTTGTTTTTTAAGACAAGTGTATAAAACACTTGCATGAGACAAAGCTGACCAAATGTAGGCCAATTCCTCACAGTTTATTATCCTGAAAAGGATTAATTGTGTCAAAATTTCATACTGATCTCCTGAAAACAAGAGAGAAATAGCAGTGTACATTTTTGGGGGGGGAGGTGCATAAAAAGACTTGGGAATATATAAAACTCCCAATTATCATTTTACATGATCCAAATCTTGGATTGTAAAAACATAGCTCATCTTTACGTTAAACACATATTCAATCAGTCAATCGATAACATGAATGTACAGAGTTGGTTAAATAGTATTTCAAATTGTTGACATTCTGAAAATATTTCCTCAATAGTTAATTTACATTTAAAAATGAAGATTAAAAAAAAACCTTTATTTTGATTATTAGTGATAGTGAGCACAACATAAACTAACATTCAAATTTGATTAGATCTGAAGGAAATTTCATTTCTAATCTCCCTAAAAAATAGTCAAGATTTTTTTTTATGGAACATATATTATTTACAACAAATGTTACAGGTTTTAATACATCCTAAAACAGAGACATCAATCTACTCCACACAGCATTAACTTTTGTAATCCTGGCTAGGGGCAGGTAACTCAATTATAGGAACAAAGCAAGTAACATAAGGAAATGAAAAAGCCAGTTATTTTGAGAAAGGAAGGTGATTTCTCCCTTAGGATGAAGCAGCAGGTTCTCAGCTCCAAATAATTGCTGTTTGGGGCTGTTGGAATGTTGTAATGTGGGATAGAGTTAAAACTTCACTTTTTCACAAGAAACTGGAAACCCATCATTTCTCTGCTTTTTAATGTTGGCAACAATTCTAAAGAATTTTAATTGTGATACAGGACAAACAAAACATCTCTGCAGACCAAATTAAGCCAGCTGACCACCAGTTGGTGTGTCCACACCAACACTCATCATATTTTCCTGCCTCTGCAGGTTTGCTCATTACCTTCCCTCAGCTGAGAATGCACTTTCCACTCAGATCACTACATGTGAACCTCCCAGCTAAATATTTACTGTCTGCATGAGCTCTTTCCCCTGGGTTAAAGATGGAAATAATGCCTGCTTCCCTAGTGTTTGTCAAACACTTCCTCAGTGCTTGTCTACCACTCGTATCACAGATCTTACATATAATTGATGTATATCTGTGCCTGATTCTAAAACCTTAAAAGCATGAATGATTTCTTATGAAATTTGATATCTACATTCATTTAGTACAATACCTTTTACATAACAGTGTTTAAATATATAATGAACGAATAAATTCTAGCATTAGTCTCTTCAAAATAAGCTAATGTAGAGTGGTGGATGTCAAATGGAAACATTATAATAATTTCTAACATTTTAAAATAACTGCATAAAAGATTTATATTTTAACATCATCTGAATTCATGGGGATAGGTATTGAGGCAATGGGGAGTACGTAAGCACACACAAATGGATATTTAGGCTTAAACCATTTTAATAACTGACAGTAACAGTTCTAAAAATAATCCTTTAAATTAATACAATGAAATATGTTTAATGCCTCAAAGGATCAAAAAGCAATATTTTTCCAAATTTATATTTGAAATAATAGAACTATCTTATATGATTTAATACAAATGATACAGCTTTATCAAACTTGATAATTTGTATTTGAATAGAAGTCTAAAATGTCTCATTACCTTCCTGTGAATTATTTGATATTGACCTTCACTTAGCCAATGACTGATTCATTTCTTGAGCTCCAAGTTATGGAAAAAACCTTTATTGAACACACATCCTACCTCTATCCTTTTCCATTGTGCTATATTTCAAACCTAACCAAAAGAACAAAGAAATCAAGTTTCAAAGGTACTAAAATCCCCTATAGAGGAGATATAGAGCATGATTTTCAAGAGCAATTTAATAATTACAAATTTTGAAATAAAACTAACAGCAACATAATAAATTTAGTATCCTACACGTGGAGTTCATTTATATTTCCAAGTCTCATAGGCAATGAAATCTTGACAAGCTCTAAATGTTAATGCAGTGAGCTCTTAAAAACATTCATTTCAGGGCTTCCCTGGTGGCGCAGTGGTTGAGAGCCCGCCTGCCGATGCAGGGGACACGGGTTCGTGCCCCAGTCCGGGAAGATCCCACATGCCGCAAGCGGCTGGGCCCGTGAGCCATGGCCGCTGAGCCTGCGCGTCCGGAGCCTGTGCTCCGCAGCGGGAGAGGCCACAACAGTGAGAGGCCCGCATACCACAAACAAAACAAAACAACAAAAAAAAACATTCATTTCAGACCAATTCTTAAACCAATGACAAAACTCTAATGTTTAAAACAACAGTATTTCCCTTATTTTATATAGTGCTACCTACTTTACAATAAAAATAAGTTACCTACTTATTTCTCATGTATTATCTCATTTGATAAATACAACTCTGCTAAGGAGGAAAGGGAAAAACCTGATATCCACTTTAGAATTGGAAACCAATTATCAGGAAATGAGGTGACTTGCTGAATTTTAACTGTTAGCAAGCAGTGGAGGCGGGGCTAGGCCCCGGTTCTCCTGATAACATCTCTAGGATTCTTTACACTCTACCCTTTAGCTTATCACAGATGTAGAGTACAATCATGGAGCATATTAATATAATATACACTTTGTAGCAAGAGTGGGATGGCGGTTATCTAATCTTTTTTATTTTAATTTAAAGAAAATTTTGCTAAACTTACCAAGGAGAAATTAAAATCCATTTCTGCATAATAGGACCTAGATGGAGGATTTGTTAGTGTTTTCTTGGCGTCTAAACTAACTCTTCCCCAGTAGTTCCAGATTTTTATTTAATGAAGGTGTGCTTCTGGGGAAACCGAATCTTCTCAGCTCCAATTTTTTTTTTTTTTTTGCGGTCTGTGGGCCTCTCACTGCTGTGGCCTCTCCCGTTGCGGAGCACAGGCTCCAGACGCGCAGGCTCAGCGGCCATGGCTCACGGGCCCAGCCGCTCCGCAGCATGTGGGATCTTCCCGGACCGGGGCACGAACCGGTGTCCCCTGCATCGGCAGGCAGACTCTCAACCACTGCACCACCAGGGAAGCCCTCAGCTCCATTTTTAGAGCAAGTGTCCTAAAGTAAGAAAGTAAGCCAATCAGCGCTTCTTTTCCTGTTTCCAGTGATTGGTACTGTTTGAGGCATCTGAACTAAGTTGACCCAATCACTGTGAAACCAAGAGATTTGCTATGAATGATGTTATAACTGAAGAATAATGTAGTCTTGGAAGCCTGGGATCACCAGAGGAACATCATTTAAAATAAAGCCAATATCTTTTAAGGTAAATCACAGAGATAAAAACTGAACTCTTAGTCATATCACTGAGCCTTGCATGACCTACTTCAGTTACATGGGCCAGTAAATTATTTAGGCAAGTTCAAGTCAGGTTTTTAGTTATTGCCAACCGAAAATGTTCTAATTATTGATGAATTCATCCGTTCTGAACTGAGAATAGTTCCAGTCATTCTCAGTAATCCATTCATATGTTTAAAAGAAACCGCTTTTAGAGATATGACCAAAATTCCTCAGGCTAGTGTCAGTGAGTATATTATGCCTACTGACTTTTATTCTATACAGATTCCTTGATTTCTAGAATTCTCAGTAAAGTCACATGACTATCACTTCTGTAGAAGGAATTTTTGTTTACTTCTTAATTCACACTCTAGTCTTAGTTCCTCCAACTAAATAACCTCAATCCCTTGTCTTTTTTAATTGGTAGGACTTATTTTCAAGACTTTACTTATCTTATGAGTTCACTCTAATCTCTCATTGATGTATCCATATAATTATTAAGTGGGCACTACAACTGGATGAAATATTAATCTTGAACTCTATTAAGTATTTGGGGACAATGTAAATTGAGAAAATCTGTATTTTTTCAAGAATATACACTTCTAGTCATAAAACTTGCTTTTCTAATATCATATGACTTAAAGTTTCTTCGTATTTATTTCATAGAACAATTCTCATTAATAGTTTTTGATTAAAATAATGATTGGTTCTTAAATTGCAAGATACAACAAATTCCTTGAGCATTTTTCTTACTTTTTTATTTATTAAATCTGCCCCCTACATTTTGCATGCTACATTGCTTAATAGAAACATTAATACATATTTTTACTTAATCACCACATGTTTTTACTGGTCATCAATTCCATTGTTATGGAACAAGCAAAGCAAGATTTTTGAGAAAAAATACATGAATTGAAAAATATTTTGAGATATTAATTCATAATATATCAATGAGTAGCTATCATTTTCCTTGACACGTAGGGCTATTAGCATTAATAATAAACATTAATGATAGCCACCACCTATTGGGGACTTATGATGAGCCAGACACTGTTCTAAGTGCTTTACCTATATTAACAATTCTCTTAATACTTACAATAACCCTATGAGACACATATTCTAATTTGGTCCATTTCTTAGATAAGGAAACTAAATGTCTTAAGTTTCTATACAGAACTATTTAAGACTCTTGACATAGGGTTACACAACTAGTAAGTGTCAATGGTAGGATTCGAACCCTGGCAGTCTAACAAACGCCATAAAATCTGGGCGCATACACCTAGCTCCAGTTCCCAGGGCTCTTGATTTATGGGGTCTTAAATTTACCAGGTGGGTAGTAACTGTCTAGAAAAGTCCCAGATGGTGGTAATTTAAGATAGACCTTCTTCACCTTTCCAGAGCTAATCAGCCCTTAGAATAAGGAAAGTAGAGATAGGTACAGAACCAGTGGCTATTGAGCGTTTATTATTTTAAAGGAATTAGGCATTTTTCTCTTTGAAGTGTAGAATAGTCTGGCCATCTTGGGGTAAACTAGAACATCAGCAAGAGGAGAAGAGTTTACAGCTTTGCCCAGTTCTTCACGTGGCTTCCCAGATTTACCTCAATATTTTTAACTGAGTGCTTACAATGGAGGGACTTTGTAACCAAAGTATATCTCAAGTCAAGGCTTAACTGGCAAACAGATCCCAGCTATAAACCAGAACCTTGAAAACCAACTTCTTCCCCAAAGGATTGGTGCTACAACCCATTTGTTATAGCAGCAATTTGAAAAGGAAGAGAAACCTTTAAGCTTATATTCCACCTATTTGAAAATTTAATATAATAATGCTTTTCTACAATTTACAACCAATAGATTTTTACTGAATTGTTTTAGGAATGTTCTTGCTGACTATGATCGTATGGCTATGTTACAATGTTATTCAGCTACTTGGCTTCAAATTCTGGAATGACTTGAACGGGAAAACAAATGACCTAACTGAGAGCAGAATTTAGTTTATTTGGCTGATGATCAGGGCCTTATATTTTTATAGCTGTTGGAATTCCTTGTCAATATGTTTATCAAATAGCTGTGCTTTTAACCCCTAGAAGGATATATCATGAGTGTGTCTTTAAAAGGAAAGACTCTATTAAGATTACCATTAAAATGACTATCAACTTTTAAAATGATTGATGTTTAGCTGATGCCTCAATTCTTTATCTCAGAACTTCTAAAAATGTAAGATGACTAGATCCTTAATACCAGACTACAATCTCACTGCTATTGCCACGTGGAATGATAATCAGAGTCAGTCAAAAAGTGATCTATTATTGTGCTAACTAAAATACATCCGTGGAGCCAACTTGCAAAATAGGGGGAAAAAAAAAAAGGAATGAAAAAAAAAATAATGAAGACAACCTTTTGGTTTGAAAACATTAGATAAGAAATTCTATCTGCTCAAATGTTTCCCTTGAATTTATAATTGCTATTATTAACATTATTTTGAAAGGAAAGTCAAGAAATTTTTTCTTCTTGCATAATTTCACCCACACTTCTTTGTTTATATGCTCTAAAATAATAACCATAGCTGCCAGTAGAGGTTTAGGTATTTTATAAACATCAGTCAACGTCACAGCTAGAAGTAGATGAATCACAGAATATAGCAGTAAATCCTAAAGTGCCTTTTCTATGACACTAGTCAGTTATTTCATTAAGGAACATTTAAGTAAAATGCACTGCATCTTTATCAGGGCAGACAAGGGTTATAGAGATGAGGAAAGGAAGGGAAAAATAGATTCCTTCGATATCTTATTTTATTTCATCTTTTGCGGTCCGCGGGCCTCTCGCTGTTGTGACCTCTCCCGTTGCGGAGCACAGGCTCCGGACGCGCAGGCTCAGCGGCCATGGCTCACGGGCCCAGCCGCTCCGCAGCACGTGGGATCTTCCCAGACCGGGGCACGAACCCGTGTCCCCTGCATCGGCAGGCGGACTCTCAACCACTGCGCCACCACGGAAGCCCCCAATATCTTATTTGAAAAGAGCTTTAGATATGATTCTAACTTTGCTTCTTCACCTTCAGGCCAAACCAGCACAGCTCTTGAGCTCTAGAGATTCTGGTAAACTGAGACAGAAATAGCTGAGAGTGTTTGTGCTTGTAGATTGGAAGCAGATGGAGTGATTTGCTCAAATAATATGCTAGTCTCTGGTTTCCTCTTATTCTCACATGTTCTAATGCATGGGGTGAGGTGGAGGATTGGGGTTTCTGGGTTTTTCCCCTCTTGAAGAAAGACTATTTAGCGTAGGAGCCACAGGACATGGAAGAGTACCCATACAAGTTGTAAGTAGTTGTTTCAAAAGAGGCAATCCAAAGAGGGTGCAGGTGAGGATAATAGTGCTTTTAAATTATTTGTCCCTTTCACTCCAAGTCTGAAACCATAAAAGCACGGTGAGTTGTTTCCTGACTCACAACAGAAATGGAATAAGCAGAAGGACCCTTGAGCTCTCCTTAGTGGTTAAAGTGTGTTATTAAAGTTTCCTACATCTAGAGCTGAGGCACTGAGCCTAGACAGCATAGAAGTCTCTTCTTGAAAACTGCAAACACACTATAGTTTCTGGAAGTAAATTAATACTTCCTGTGGACTGTCCAGATTACCTTAAATGTCTCCCATGAACTCCTGTATATCTTGGAATCTATACAGCTCAGTATTACTCCTACTAACTGCCTCAAGAAGGAAAACTTGTGAAGAGAACTGATAGCTTATCTCTAGAATGCTCTCTCAAAATTGTGTTAGTTTTAAGCTTCCAATATTTGATTCAAGAAAGCAAGCCAGTGTCTCACTATAGGACGTTGAATACCTAGCTCACCCATATCACTGGTCTACAAACTAGCACAGTGTGGACTTTAATACTCCACACGGCCTTATGTGAAATATTTTTAATGTCATCTTTGCCTAAAACAGAGGTTATCAATGGAGACATCATTTTCTGCTGGCAGTAGTAGAAATGTGCAAAGTCCCTTGATAAAACTAATAAATCGGGCTTCCCTGGTGGCGCAGTGGTTGAGAGTCCGCCTGCCGATGCAGGGGACATGGGTTCGTGCCCCGGTCCGGGAAGATCCCACGTGCCGCGGAGCAGCTGGGCCCGTGAGCCATGGCCGCTGAGCCTGCGCATCCGGAGCCTGTGCTCCGCAACGGAAGAGGCCACAACAGTGAGAGGCTCGCGGACCGCAAAAAAAAAAAAAGAATCCTCCTCATACATCTTATCTCAACAGGTAAAATTATGTCACATGGTGTGAGTCATCCAAGAGCAGTCAACTCAGAGATCTGGAAAGTATACAGTATATCTCTATTACCTGGGCATTGTTGCTGTTTTGCTCTGGAAGAGTCAACATCCTTCAGTAAATGAACTGAAGATTTCAAATTTACCCAGAGTAGTGTTGAATTAGATACTTCCATATGACGCAGTTAATCCCCAAATGTATCCATGTTTCCTTAAGTTACATACTACTTAAACCTTCATGAAGTAAAGTTTAAATATCAGGAAGAAAATAAAATTTATGCAACTGAATAAAGTGATTCAAAAATAATTTCTAGGAGGGCAGACAGCAGAAGCAAGAAGAACTACAATCCTGCAGCCTGTGGAACAAAAACCACATTGACAGAAAGATAGACAAGATGAAAAGGCAGGGAGCTATGTACCAGATGAAGGAACAAGATAAAACCCCAGAAAAACAACTAAATGAAGTGGAGATAGGCAAACTTCCAGAAAAAGAATTCAGAATAATGATAGTGAAGATGATCCAGGACCTCGGGAAAAGAATGGAGGCAAAGATCAAGAAGATGCAAGAAATGTTTAACAAAGACCTAGAAGAATTAAATAACAAACAAACAGACATGAACAATACAATAACTGAAATGAAAACTACACTAGAAGGAATCAATAGCAGAATAACTGAGGCAGAAGAACGGATAAGTGACCTGGAGGACAGAATGGTGGAATTCACTGCTGTGGAACAGAATAAAGAAAAAAGAATGAAAAGAAATGAAGACAGCCTAAGAGACCTCTGGGACAACATTAAACGCAACAACATTTGTATTATAGGGGTCCCAGAAGGAGAAGAGAGAGAGAAAGGGCCTAAGAAAATATTTGAAGAGATTATAGTCGAAAACTTCCCTAACACAGGAAAGGAAATAGCCACCCAAGTCCAGGAAGCACACAGAGTCCCATACAGGATAAACCCAAGGAGAAACACGCTGAGACACATAGTAATCAAACTGGCAAAAATTAAAGACAAAGAAAAATTATTGAAAGCAGCAAGGGAAAAATGACAAATAACATACAAGGGAACTCCCATAAGGTTAACAGCCGATTTCTCAGCAGAAACTCTAAAAGCCAGAAGGGAGTGGCACGATATACTTAAAGTGATGAAAGGGAAGAACCTACAACCAAGATTACTCTACCCAGCAAGGATCTCATTCAGATTCGATGGAGAAAACAAAAGCTTTACAGACAAGCAAAAGCTAAGAGAATTCAGCATCACCGAACTAGCTCTACAACAAATGCTAAAGGAACTTCTCTGAGTGGGAAACACAAGAGAAGAAAAGGACCTACAAAAACAAACAATTAAGAAAATTGTAATAGGAACATGCATATTGATAATTACCTTAAACGTGAATGGATTAAATGCTCCAACCAAAAGACACAGGCTTGCTGAATGGATACAAAAACAAGACCCATATATATGCTGTCTACAAGAGACCCACTTCAGACCTAAGGACACATACAGACTGAAAGTGAGGGGAAAAAGATATTCCGTGCAAATGGAAATCAGAAGAAAGCTGGAGTAGCAATACTCATATCAGATAAAATAGACTTTAAAATAAAGAATGTTACAAGAGGCAAGGAAGGACACTATTTAATGATCAAGGGATCAATCCAAGAAGAACATATAACAATTATAAATACATATGCGCCCAACATAGGAACACCTCAATACATAAGGCAACTGCTAACAGCTGTAAAAGAGGAAATGGACAGTAACACAATAATAGTGGGGGACTTTAACACCTCACTAACACCAATAGACAGATCATCCAAACAGAAAAGTAATAAGGAAACACAAGCATTAAATGACACAACAGACCAGATAGATTTAATTGATATTTATAGGACATGCCATCCAAAAACAGCAGATTACACTTTCTTCTCAAGTGCGCACAGAACATTCTCCAGGATAGATCACATCTTGGGTCACAAATCAAGCCTCAGTAAATTTAAGAAAATTGAAATCATATCAAGCATACTTTCTGACCACAATACTATGAGATTAGAAATCAATTACAGGGAAAAAAAGGTAAAAAAACACAAACACATGGAGGCTAAACAATACATTACTAAATAACCAAGAGATCACTGAAGAAATTAAAGAGGGAAAAAAAAATAAATAAATAATTTCTAGGGCTTCCCTGTTGGCGCAATGGTTGAGAGTCCGCCCGCCGAGGCAGGGGACGCAGGTTCGGGCCCCGGTCTGGGAAGATCCCACATGCCGCGGAGCGGCTGGGCCCGTGAGCCATGGCCGCTGGGCCTGCGCGTCCGGAGCCTGTGCTCCGCAACGGGAGAGGCCACAACAGTGAGAGGCCCACGTACCAAAAAAAAAAAAAAAAAAAAAAAATTGCTAGAATTTTTGTAAGCAATTCAAAATAATTAAAACAGTTTCTATCTTAACAGATTTCAAAGGGAGTCTTTGGATTTAGTCTCCAGAGCCAATATTCCATTTGGAAAGCCTCTAACTCACAATGAAAACTGCTGTATTTGTGATTAGGTGAAGTATTTCTTTCAAATTGATAGTTTTTGGAATACCTCTCTGAATTTTTTATAGTTCTGGGATTCCTATCATTTTATCTACTATAAAATGCATAATCTCCTTAAACTGAAAAAGCCAAATCAGGCAACTCTTGCAACTATATATTTTTTTTCTTCCCCTGAAAGGCAAATTCAGTTATTCTAAACTATTTATTCTAGAAGCTTTTTAGATAGTCTCAAAATACAGTCTAATTTATTGTCATGAAAAGAAGTCCTTATCCCCCCCAGGTTATAAATACTTTTATATGTTGAATGTCACCTTAATATTATACTAAGCTTCTCTCTTAACAGAGTATAAGAATGAATAATTCAATTTAATATCTTTCATGAGAAGCAAGCAGATTTTAGACACAGTTACGCCACTACTGTGTCTAACCTCACTCTCGTCTTACCAAGAAAATGGCTAATAACAGAATAAGCTCTTCACTGGGCTCATTGATCTTGCCTTGATTCCACAAATAGATTCTGACTGTGTTCCAGAATGAACAGTCTTGATATAAATCCTGTGCTATTAATGCATCAACAAAGCCTGTACCATAATATTACTCTAAGTCTCAGATCCAGGAGAAGTTTCTGGCAGGTAAAATTCCCTTATTGTATGTCATAGTGCATGAATTAGCCTCACCCTTGTTTTTTTTATAATATCTGAATAATATACAAGCTATTTTAGATTAATACCCTATATCACATAGACAAAATGAGAGTCCTCTTGCATGTTGGTGGTTTTTATTATAAAAAAAAAGATTCAATATAAAAAACAAATTAAATTGTTGGCTAATTTTTGCCAGAAGGAACAATTTAGTATCAATAAAATAAATTTGAATCATGATTTTTGACAGAATTTGTCAACGCTTAATACTAAATTCCTCTTCTAACAGATTAACTAATTCTACCATTTGGAGATATTTTGCTGTAATTCAACCTGAAAGGTCTACCCCTACCAAAAAACAGAATGGGGGTGTCAGGTACTTGTGGATGTTAACGAACAACAAGGAGATCAAATAATAGTGGCATATCTTTAAAAGAAAAATTATGGCAAAATCAGCTTTTCCATGTTTTATGTTGCAATACATTGAAAATTTGCCCAAAAAACTTGGCAGTGAAAATGTTCTCTTTTGAAAATAAAAATGGCCCTGCCCCCAGGTTCTGCTATAACTCATTTCTCTTTGGAAATAAGTTGGCCCTTTACCACTTGGTTTTAATTATTTATAATTACTCCTACCTACTTTCTATTATCAATATAACCTATTATTTTTGAAAGAAATTTTTGATTATTTTAAGTATTAGTAACCCTCCAATCCTTAAAAAGTAATAGATTATCACTTTTTAAGTTTTATTTTATTTTTTATATATTTATGTATGTATGTATGAATGCATGTATGTATATATTCATTTTGTCTCATGTTATTTATTGAGAAACTATAACCTGCCCAGGACTGTGTTGTAGACAGAAAAGAGCATACTTAAAAAGCTTTCCCCAACTTATTCATGAACTGTGACACCAGGACTCCACTACCCTGGGACACTCCAGCAGACACTTTCTGTATCCTAAGGGGTTTCCTTCAGTCTTGTGTTCCTCAGACGCAGATGCTTTTCCTTCAGTTCTGGGGCAGCTCCAGGTCTGGTCTGAAGAAAGAGCCAAGTCTGCTGTCTTTTCAGCTCTTTGTCATGTATATAATTTAGTGTTATGAGTCACTTTAAATCCATTTTGAAATTAGTCATGGTCTAATTGTGTTTTCTTACAAATAACAAAAATCACACTTAATGCCTTTTTCCAATCTCTTCATATTAGACCACGTTTGGATCCTGTGTGTAATGTCAGCCACCATCTCCATTTTCCTATCATCCGTCAGTGCCTAAAAGAGATCAGCATCTCTGACTCTTCATCACGTAAGTTGATTGTTTACTAAAAACAGCTACATTCCCTTTATGATATCTGTTTCTTTTGCTCAGAGTAAAATTTCTAGTTTCAGGTTCAGGTTATCTATAAGACAAAGGACCATAATGATAAAAGTAAATTATTGCCAAAATAAAATAGATTCCTCTCCAGGCTAATATGAGAGGGGAGGAAGAAAAGATTTATTATATACAAATTACAGTAACAATTAGAATTTATATTATTTAGATGTTTCCCTCCCTAGGCACTGTCATAATATGAAAATGCCCTAATTTTAGGAATACTTTGAAATTTTTAAATTATTTATATTACATAATTAATGTGATTTGCTATCATTTTGGTTTTTGAATTATGTTCTCAAAAGTTGTCTATTGGATTTACATTTATAAATAGCAGCTGTTCAGACTGTGTTAATTCCTAAGGAGCTTTCTTATTAAGTGGAATTAAAGAATTTCTCATTTGCTTATATCTTGTAGTAAAAGATCTACAGATTACTGATATAACTTTTGAAAAAACTATGTGCTCAGATTGCCCTCCAACATCTTTTTAAAAATTAATTATATCAAAAAAAATTAATTATATCTATAGTAATCATCCTTAAATTCAATCTAAATAATCTTTTAAACTTGTTTTGAAATAGTGAAAATTTCCAAGGACATTTGGAGTAAATTATTTCTAAGAAAAGCATGAAAATAGTAAAATCTTTTCATGAATAATGTCTTATCAGTATATCCCACTTTCTGTATTTGTGTTTTTTTACCTACTGAAGACCTCCTGGAGGTAATTTGTACACTCTGTATATAGAAGGATTTTAATATTCAGTCAGTCATCTCTTTACTTAGGAAACACATGTTGAACTCCATCTATCTGATAGGTAATATACTAATCAGAAAGAATGCTGAGACAACTGGGAGGGAGGAAATATATTGGGACATATATAAAGAAAGAGTTATGAAAGTATGAATTATATTATAAACCTCTGTATAATATTTAATATATCATACTGTTAGATTATAGTATATATACAAAATATTATAATATACTTCAAATGTGCTATATAATATGAAGAATGATACAACAAATATCTCTGTAGCTACTGCTCAGGTTTAATATAATTTAGCATTTTCATGTATCACTTCCCATTTTTTTTTAAAAAATAAAGCGTTACAGATAAAATTGAAGCTGTACAACTCTCTTGGAGTCTCTCTCCTTCTTTCCCCAGAAGTAGTCACTACCTTGAATTTGTTTCATTATTGTCATTCATCCTTTTATATTTTTAATATATTGGATTCTGAAAGAATACATAGCTTTAATTTTCATATTTTCATACTTTCGTGAATGGCATTCAACTTTATGCACCTTTACTTAATCCTTTTCCCATAGCAATATTATGCATTTGAGATTTATCTACATGAAATTAATTCCAGTAGTTTGCAAACAAAAGCTTTGATTTTGTGAGCATTCTTACGTATGTTTCCCTGTTAGTGTGTGAAAGCATTTCTCCAGGGTATACTCCTGGAAATGGAATTGCTTGGTGGGGTATAAGGTAAATTTGTTCTATAACTTTTCCAGAACGGCTGTACCAATTTACTCTTCTACCAACTGTATAAAAGTTTATGTTTTGAATTTTCATCCTTGCCCACCGTTGTATCTTCAGACTTTATATGTTTTGCCAAACTGATGAGCATGAAACAGTAACTTGTTGTTCTGATAAGTGGAGAAATGTGTTCCTTTACATAGATTTATCAGCTTCCTGATTTTCCTCGTGTGTATATATTCACTGTTCCTATTTACAGACTAGTTTTCTATCAGGTTGTCAGGTTTTCTTTTCACATTTAATATTAAAAATCTAAAATCAAGGATACCCACTGATAGCAACTAAAGCACCATATTAGTTTATATTATAGCTTTTAAAGTCCTTAATAGATGTCAGGAGAACTGAATCAGCTAAAGTATATAAAGCATTTATAAACCTGGGCACATGATATGCAAACAATAACACTTACCCCATCATCCTCACCACCATCATCATCATCTTCATCACCATTATCTTCATCATCCTCATAAGTTACTATCATCATCACCATCTCATTCTCATTTTATTCTTATTCTATATCAAATTACCATATGTGTATATGTTTGTTTCCAGGCTCCATATTTAATCACCGTTTTTCTTCCAGTTATTCCATAACTGGTATATATTTTCTATTCCTTTAATTTTATATTTTCTATATGATTTTGTTTAACATGTGTGCTTTATAAGAAGCATATTTTAGGACTTTAGTTTTAAATCCACTTATTTCTAACTTTATAGGTATATATACATATAGATCATATAATATTAGACTTTGGGTAAAGTCTAATATATATCTTTGAAATCTAGGATTTTACTTTGGGTAAAGTCTAGATATATCTTTGAAATCTAGGATGAATATATGTGTGTAAAAATATAGGTATTCTTCATAGTACTGAAAAAAGTATGTCTCATGTATACATGTATACATCTCATAAATATTTTTGGGGTAGGTGACACTTAAAGAAACAAAAATGGGAGGCCAAAGAGCTAGCCCTTGCCCAAGTTAGACAATTGTATGTGAATGACAAGGGGCAGAATAGATTTGAAAATTTATCATGCAATGAAAATGTTTTCAGTGTGTCTCTCATAAAAGTATTAATTATTTCATACAGCTTTATATAATACAGTTTTAAAATAATTATCTTTCCATATATCTTGAGACAACATAAAATGAGTTAAATAGCTTAACTACGTGTGAATAATTTCTATCTATAATTATTCAATATTGACCATATTTTCACAGTCTCTCTTTCCTCTTTCCTTTATGGACTCATACTTAATCTTGAAGGTCATACATCTGTCTCTTAGTCTTTATTGTTTTACATTTGCATTATTATAGAAATTAAATGAAAAAAGTGTCAGGTAATAAAACATATTAAGTGCAGTATGCCCGAGGATACACTATTGAGCACAGCCTCTGCTATTACTTTAAAAATGAATACTAAAATAACAATGCTACTTTGGTAGGTAGGTGGAGAACATTTTCTAATAGGCTTGCCATAAAGTGAGAGATAATTATACTGACCTCATAAGATTTCTGTGGAGGATAGCTAATAAACTATTGAAAACTATTCAAATATAAAGTTCTTCAAGACTATGTTATAATCAGGATTATTGTCAAAAACTATAAAAAATGAATAGGATTTCTTGACAAAATTAAATCTAACAATGAGAAAAATAGATACTCTACACATTATTTGTTTTTTTCAAATAATGACCCTGCTCACTTGATTAAAAAATGCTCAGACCCATTCCCTCTAAGAGGCTGGGCATAATAGATTTAATGTCAGAGTCTGGAGCAACAAAACAACAGCTGTAATTACCGTTATTTCACCATCATCATTACATTCGAAGCAATTTGAAGAATTAAGCATTAAAAATGCCAGACAGTTAGAACATCAGAAAGTTCTATGACTGAAAATGTCTATTGGCCTTAAAAAATGTAATTAGCATGTCTCATTCCAACCTCCAGAGCCTTGTCAACATCTTATTTTGTCCATTAAACTGTAGGAGTAAGAAAGACAAGATCATTAATCAAATTGGTGTCATGAATATGTATGTATAAATGACAAATGTGTGTTCAGGGAAACCCCAAATGGATGTGCAGGTAAGATTTAGATGACAAATGTGGAGAAAACCCTAAAGCAGTGCTAAACATTTTAGATCTTTAAAAATTCAAAGGATGACCTTTAAAAAGGTAGTCCTCATATGGTTTTTAGAGGATATAAATTCAAGCATTAAAATGTAGTCATGTTAGTACTCATAAAACAAAACTATAGGTATCAGACATGATTATCTTAATCAAAGATATAGGTGGAAAACTCATACAATCTGTTAAATAAAGAACATGACAATGCCTTAAATTTCTAACATTTTCATTTTCTTCAAAATTTTTATTTCAGATAACCCTGATTCTGAAATTAAAACATTTTTGCTTCAATCTTTCTGAGTATCTCCATCTTGTGAAATCTATTGTCCATTCCTTTTTACCACCTTTAACGGTCTGGTATACAACCACTATGTCCCTTTGTCAATTATACCCAGGCATACTATCAATGAAATAGAAGCAGCTGATCATTAGCCAGCTCTAGAATTTTGCCTGGACTGCTCCTTTACTGCAGTCTACCACCAGTGACACTTTGTTTTATTTTGTCTTGTTTTTCACTTTCCCATTTGAATGAGGTTTTTGTCTGGGGAGTTTACTATTTGGGAAACCTAGGCTAACACCATAGCTACAGTAAAATATACTTTTACTACACTTTCATCATGATTCTCTACATTACCTCCAAGCTGTATGTTTCTCCACTATCAACTATTTTCAAAAACTAGATTCTATATTTACTTACAATAGTGACTGTCACCTATACTTCAGAGTAAAACTACCTTTATTCCTTTTTTGGTGTTAGTACGCTCAACAAAATATACACATACGTAGCGGTGAGTGCATGTATGTGTGTGTGTATATGTTTGGGGGGATGGGGCATTACTAGAAGTCTTCAGATGAGAATATTTCAAGGCTAAGGCCATTATCATCATCAAATAACCCAGCATTTCTGCATGGATGGATCATGGCATGCAGTTGAAAGGTGATAACTTAGTAGTCCTTTGATGCTTAGTTTCCAAATTTGGGAATGTTAACTGGGACAAGATTTCCTTTATGCCAAGGTCAAAATGTATCTCCCAACTCTGGAAATGAGTGACATTTGGAAGTGCTTTGGCAGGTACTCTGGCAGCATAGACTATTTGGCAACAGCAGCTATGATAGCAGAAGCAAAGAAGCTACAGCTGAAGCAGCGGGAGGACCCAGAGTAGCCTCAGAGGAGGCTCTGGGTCTGAAGTGAAAAGATGCAGCAAAGACTAGAATCTCTAAGGGGAACTATGATGTGTTCCATTGACCAAACTGCTCTCTCTCTGCTAACAGGTAGCAAAGACTTTAAGGCACCAGAACATTGCTGAGAAAGTGAAAAGTGAAGGAACTGAATGAACACCAACACTGAAGAAGGGAGTAATTCTCAGTCATGACTGACCATCAAAATCTTATTCAAAATAAAACCCCAGGCTCCATTTCCAGAGATTCTGCTTCATTAGGACTTAGGAAACTAGGAGCAAACTATAAAGGGACTTGTAGGCCATGATAATTTGGATTTTACTCTGACAGCAAGAGGAAGCTATTTTAAGCACTTGAAGCAAGGAAGCAACATACTTTCATTTATATTTAAAAACTGACACTCTGGCAATTTTGTGGAGAAAAATATGTGATAGAAGAGACCAATATAAAAGCTATTGCTGGAGTCTAGGAGACAGACGATTATGGCTGAGAATAGCGTACTGCCAACAAGGTGAAAATTTGTCAATGGTTTTCGAATACATTTGGCTAGAAAAGGCAGTATTTTCTGATAGATTGAAATGTGGGGATTAGGAAAGCAAACAATGACGGATAACTCCTAAATTTAAAAGAATTAGCCTACATTTAAATATGCTGAATAGCCCAAACTATCATTGTCCCTATTAAAATTATGAATAAAGCAGGCAAGCTCCAGTGCCATGGCTTTACAGGTCATCTTGGCCCTGAGAATAGTGGGGACCTTTTTAAATACTGAGAATTAAGTTTATTTTAAAGTATAAGGAGTACTGTATAGCACAGAGAACTATATTCAATATCCTATGATAAACCATAATGGAAAAGAATTTTTTTTTTTTTTTTTTTTTTTGCGGTACGCGGGCCTCTCACTGCCGTGGCCCCTCCTGCTGCGGAGCACAGGCTCCGGACGCGCAGGCCCAGCGGCCATGGCTCACGGGCCCAGCCGCTCCGCGGCATGTGGGATCTTCCCGGACCGGGGCACGAACCCGTGTCCCCTGCATCGGCAGGCGGACTCTCAACCACTGCGCCACCAGGGAAGCCCGAAAAGAATATATTTAAAAAAAGAATGTATATATATGTATCACTGAATCACTTTGCTGTACAGCAGTAATTAGCACAACATTGTAAATCAACTATACTTCAATAAAAATTTTTCTTAATTTTTTAAATAATAAAAATAAAATCTAGGTGAAAACTCAAAAAAAAAGGTAAAAGGAGTAGGTACTTATGCAGTATAATTTTGGGAATACCACATGATTATCAACTCCCGGTGACTAACATGGCACTGTAAGAAATGTCCATCACAGAGAAAATAATACTTGTTCACTCCAAAGTTATTGAGCATGAAATATATATTTTGAAAAATATATATTATCTTTAGAAAATATTTTTTAAAGTACATGTTACTTTAGAATAGGGAAAAGCCCTGGCAAACATCTATAGTCTCTTTCTTTACTGCAATATTTCCCAAGGTGTTGTCTGCAACATGTTAATGGGTTACATAAATAAGATTGATTATCAAATAAGTTTTGAAAATAATTTAATTTCTTTACTATGGGATTTTTTTAGTGTTTCTCTGTGTTAATGTGCATGGATATCTTGAAGAGGTATGTAAACATTTTCCAAACTCATTTAAAAATTATTACTTTAGAGATGCATATCATTCTTTAATACCAGAAAGGTAAGGCACTTTTGAGAGGCAAGAAAGGTCAAAGGGAGATGGGCAATGTTGCTTTCCTCTGAGATAAGTTTTAGTCTCTCTCAGTCTCTTGGGTTCTTATCCATTTAAGGCCAGTCTTGTCTCCAGGGGCTAAAAACATCATATTGTATTTCTCTTTGGTCCCCACTTTGACTCCCTTTGGGCTCTCTCTGCCACTTAAATGGTGAGATGAGACAGCCAGGGCTGTGGTCCTGCCTTGGAGGCACCCTGGACTGAGAAGAGCTGGCATGAGAGGCTCTTGCTTTTGGAGAAAATTATCTGGCTTTTCGTTCTAGTCCTTATGCTCATTTGCTTGTTTTCTGTCAACAAAATTGACTTTTCTCATCAGAGGATAGGATTAATGGATATAAGGACAATACTCATTTCCTTCTTGAACTTTAGGCCTGCCTTCAGTGAAGCCAGGGAATCCTTCATTTGATCCTTCCAGCTAAGATAAGCCTTCCAAAGCTGTTTTGGTCTCAACCTAATAACAGTTTGTTAACTAGACCACCAAATCTGTGCTACATTTTCCTCAGTCGTCTTATAGGGCAATAGGAGACAAATTAAGGGTATGTTATTAGTGGACCAGGTCATCTATCTCTCTCATCTCCATCAAATTTCACATTGATTCCTAAAAAGTAGTTCTTGATGAATCATCCTCCTGTTGTCTTTATATTTCTTATTATCAGCGCTATCCTCATAGTCACCAAATTTCAAAATCTTGTACATTTCCTTCCCCATCTCCAACCACTAATTTAACGTCATTTCTTTTAAAAAGTTTCCCTGATTTTCTTAGTTTGGATATGCTGTCCCTTTTATGAATGATCTGTTGTTTGATAACAGTCTTCACTAGTCAATGAGCTCATTGAGGGAAAGGACTGAGTTGTTCACCTTAGTGTTTCCAGAAACCCATGTAGGAGTCAATGTATTTTGGCAAAAAAATACAGGAACAAAGATGCAAATGAGTGAATAAATAAATTAGCATATGAAAGAAGTCATATTTATCTCTGTAATAATTTTCTGAGCCATTCTTAATGATATTACTCTTGTACCTCAACTATAGCCATCACCTTCTGTAATAAGTATCTTGTTCTTAGTCTCTCCCATTTCAATTTGTTACATCCTCTGCTGTCTGACCTATCATTACTGCATCATCTGCCTAATTATTTCATCTTTCTGTTTAAAAACTCTCAATGACTCCCCAATGATATTATCCATGATAAGATCCAAACAGAAATAGACACACTCAATTTCTCTGTCTTATTATAAGGAAACACCTGGAATGGGATGAACTATTCAAACTCTCTTTCGTGGTGTCTCTGGCTTGCCATGAGTCTATTGTCTTCTCTAAGCTGTTTTTCCGCCAATCAGATTCCTGAGCCCATTTTCATTTTCTGGTCATGGCCATCATGGCCCCTTCAGATTCTTCTAATAATGACAGTTGCGCTTCAATCTCCACCACCCACTGGCCTAGTCTCACTGTATTTCTTTATTTTTTTAATAAACTTATTTATTTATTTTTGGCTGTGTTGGGTCTTCGTTGCTGTGTGCAGGCTTTCTCTAGTTGCAATGAGCGGGGGCTACGCTTCGTGGGCTCTAGGCACGCGGGCTTCAGTAGTTATGGCTCATGGTCTCTAGAGCGCAGGCTCAGTAGTTGTGGGGCATGGGCTTAGCTGCTCTGCAGCATGTGGGATCCTCCCAGACCAGGGCTTGAACCTGTGTCCCCTGCATTGGCAGGTGGATTCTTAACCACTGCACCACCAGGGAAGCCATCACTGTATTTCTTAATTCAAACTCACTTGCTCAGCTTGATTATTTGCACAAAATATTGAATAGTATTTGCATAAAATATTTGTTTTCTGAGAACATGGCAGGAGGCAGGGTTTTATGACTAAGGAATATGACCAATAAGAACCACTCCTTTAGTAGCACTGAAAACAAAGCAGATGATCTAGAAATGGGATATGGAATGAAAGGCACTGGTGCTGGATCCAGTCTGCATGACTAGCTGCTACAAGCTGTGTGTCCTTGGGGAAAGTTTCTTAATCTCTTGTTACCTTAATTTCTTCATTTGTATACTGGTGATTCTAATAAGACCAACCTCAGATGTGAGGGCGATCTGGCTGCAACATCAGTCACCTGATTGATCGCCAGGTTAGATTTGGCTTATCTGGCTAGGCAGGTGTCTCCACTGCTCCATGTGCATCTGCTCTGAACTTATACGCTTGGTGGAAGAGGACAACCTTCCCCAGTAGAGGAGGGTGGTTTTATGGTCACATGTACACCAGTAGCTGCACTCCCTTGCTAGAACCTCCAAACAAGATTTCTAATAGAACCAACCTAATAGGATTGTTGTGAGCATTAAAGGACTATATATACATAACGTACATCAAATAACACCTGACCCATGATAAGCACTATAAAGCGTTAAACGTTGACTATTATCTAACTCCATCAAGACCCAGGTTAAATGAAACTTCCAATCCAACTTATCTCTACACCCTACTGGAACAACTAAAGCACAGCTGTTAATTCTTCTCCTCTGGGATTGTCCTGCCTCTATTATACTAGATGATTCAGGCTCTCTCTCTCTCATGTTCTTATTTGCTCCTCCCACCTGGGAATAACACGTATCAAATATGTGCTTAATTTCACTCTATTTAAAAGGAAATCTCAGCTTTAAATTATGTATTTTGGCAAATATAGTACTTTCACGGTTCTCAGGAGGTGTGTTTAATATTAAAGAATATGATTAGATTTTTGTTATCCCTTTTTTTCCCAACTTGCAAATTGCTCATCTGAAAAGGGAAATTCAACACCTCATCTGGACTGTTGAGTTTACTCTGTGCCAAGCTGAAGTCTTCTCCCTTATTTATTAGACAAAGATAGAGTTAATGCACACAATTAATACTGGCAAAGTCTGATATTCCAGCTCATCAGGTTCCTGTTATAAATAATTATTTTATGGAAGACTTGCAGTTGTTTAAACTAGATGAATAATTGTAATAAAATGCCCAACTTACTAGTTAAAAGGATCAATTACTTGAACATTCAGTTAAAGGAGAGTATTAACTCTAATATAGTTGTTGAAGTTGTATAAATGTTCATTAAACTTTATGAGTAATAATATTCAAGTCTCTTTTGTCTCAGGAAATATTTGTTTATGACAAATGCTTAGTTTCCAATGCCATTCATTTTTAGAAAGGAGAGATAAAATGGTCAAGTGATGTTACAAATTTAAAAATGCAAGATGTCCTAATAGATAGACTCTTTATTGTATAAATAATCCCATTTATGCCTAGTAGTGGTCAACATGTAGATTCTGACCACTCCCTCTTTTAGAATACACAATATATTTTTGGTACAGCTTGAAAATAAAACTTTACCCCCTTCTTTGAATATCCATATACTGCAGAGGTGCTTCATTGTCCAGAGACCCACTAGAGTTTTATCTATCATAGATATAGAATCCCAACTCATCTTCACATCTAATTCAAGACCCCATTGGTTGATTTTTAAAATGAATTCTTATATGACATAAATGAGAATGAATAGGAATCCTGAAAAATGAAATAATAGTGGCCAAGAGAAAATTCCCATCTGGTATAGGATATCGGTGCTTTAAATGTGAAAATGCCATTATCAATTGTTCTAAAACAAACACACAACAAACTCTGACTCTAGTTAACCAAAACTGAAAAGTGAGAATGACATAGGGAAACTGAGACAATCAACAGCAAGGCTGAAATACAAGGCTGTAGCAGGAACCAAAATGTAGATTACACAGGATTTGGCCATTTTCCAGATGGATGCCCACTGCTGCCACCACTGGCACTGAGAACTTTGCCGATATATAGCTAGACACTCACTGCCCCACCATCATACTCTCCACTCTGCCAATGCCACCTCTGGCTGGCTTTACTCCAAATGATCCTCAACTGAAACATATTCACCATAGATTCCTACATTTCAGAGGATGTTTTTCACCTGTTGAAAGTTAAATATGATTTTAACATACTGAGTGAATTACAAATCATTCCCATAGACTATTGTGAATTTTTAAGTAATTATTACAGTTACAAATACTGTTCAGTGTGTATTTGGGTGTGTGTATGTGTGCTTGCTTTTATAGTTTTAGGCTTTTTAAAAAGATTTTCCCAACTCTCATAATCTACAGCAAGCTAGAGAACCTAAAGATGATCTGGGGAAAAAAAAACAACAATATATAATTACCAGTTTATGTTTTAGTAGTAAAAACTGTCAAATAGTTCAGAAAGAAGACAGTCAATAATCATATAAGTAAAAACTTGTACCTCTTAAAAATGGTCAGTGGAACTGGGGAAGAGATGGCTCTTTAAATATTGTGAATCATCTTTAAATATATAAATATACATTTAATGTAAACATATAATCATGTATAAAGAGCAGTTACATTTGATATATGCAAAGGTTTAAAAAGGAATCAATGAGATTAATTTTAGAAGAGTTATTTTGGAGTAACAAGTTATTCATATCAATGAGACATACATTCGGTGTTATTTTTTTCCAGTAAAAATGAAGAATTTGGATTAATATTTCCTTATGTAATTAAGGGGAAACATGTCAGTTAGTAGCTGTGGCAGGAAAGTCATCTTATAACAGCAAAGCAGACTGGACCATACAGATGCATAACTGGCAATCTTGCTGTCTGCATCACAGTGTCCAATCTATTGAACGCAGCTGTCATATATGCAGGCAGTGGTGTGCTGCTAAATGTTTAACAATTAGCTTTCTGATTGTAGCTTCAGCATGAATGTTGGTTGATATTTTTATTTACATTAAGTAAAATGTAAATGAAATAAAGATGTACACCAGAACCTCAGGTGTTTGTCAGTGATGTGAATGACTATTCTACTTAATTAGGCAATAGCTTTTGAATAGTGGAAGAATATTTCCTCCATTTTTTTTATTGTTCACGTTGAAAAATCTACAAAATCCCTACCTTTTTTAAGTTGAGACTTCATTATTAACATTTTAACCCTTTATATATATATAATTTGAGAATGTATTCAAATTTGTAAGTTCATCAAGATATTTCTAGTGAATGTATAGATCTAGTTTACACATGTATTAATATAGTGATTCAATTTTTAACTTATCTTTCACCAAATAAATTTAAAGAATATAAATGGATATAATGATACTATGGAGATGGTATTTTATATATTTATATACAAATACAAGATATTTTTCAATAATTGGGTTACTTGACACTTTGTTAAAATTTATTTTATTAAGTAGTAAGAAAACAATATAAAATAAGTCACTAAAGTGTGATTCTGGATCTCCTTCTGGTCAGGATCTCTTTGAGAATCTAATGAACGTATAGATATACATATAATATTTTAAATTAAATATCTGAGAGTTCAATAATCCCAGGATAAAAAATGCACATAAACACATATATATATACTCAATTTCCACCTGATGCAAACATTTTTATTTATCTTGTTGAAAAGCAAAAACATGCTAAGTTCTTTTCCATAGCCCAAATAGATTCATACTTGAAATGGATGAAAAGCACAGCATGAATAATTAACACAATTTAAAACTTCCTATCTTTTTCCAGCAAATTAAGCCAAAGTATCTAATCAGTCCAATGTTTTTAAATGGAGTAAACCTGATCTAATTATGTGGTTTCTTTCTTTTTAAAGCATAGCTTGGTGGAAGATGTGACTCATTAAAAGTTGTGATACACCCTGCCAATTAAATCCAGCAGATTGTGCATTAGAGCCAGGTAATTAAGTTAATATATAAGACACATAAACTCACAATTTAAGCTTCTAATTAATCAGAAATCAAAGTTAAGACAAATACTTGAAGCCAGATGATATTTTCAGCATACACACATACTATTTTTTAAAAAGGGGAAATTAATTCATTATTCTAGCACATGTAACACCTTAAATGCTAAACTAAAGTAGAGGAAAATTTTCTCTTAACCTGTAAAACAAGGCATTCATACTGAAGCAAAAATGATATTAATAGCATTGTCCCCAAACATAAAATCATGCCTAAAAACCAGGATAATAGCATATAAGAATAATACAAATTTTTTCCTATTTCCTAGACTACAATCTAAAATAGTGACAGAAAGGGAGCAATCTTCCATCACTTGAGTATTCTTTAGGAGGCAATGTTCTGAATTCCAAGAGAAAGCCAAGGAGTTAGTACCTCTCTTTACCACATGGAATTAAATCTATATTCACTTATATATAATGTATGCTCAGATAATTGGTGCTCATAATAGCAGTCTTGGTGGTGAGGTGAAAATTTGGGCAGAGTTTAGAAGTCAATCACAGTAGAGTCAGGGAGAGTTCAATTTCTGGATCCTCCTGTGGCTGGGCAAGTATACAGACCAAACATTTATTGGGTCATGAATATAGCCATCACTTCTGCTGGCTACCTTTACTGGTATCTGCCAATATCCTGATTTTTGTTGTTGGTTTTGAGAGGTTTTGAGAGGTTTTCCTCCATATCCATCAAAAATTTCATTTTGGACTTAATTAATTTAGAAGTGTTTTCTGTTGCTTAAAACCAAACATTCTTACTAATACACATTTATAGGATGAGGAGACTAAAAATTTGTGACCATGATATGAAAGATAATGATAAAAGTACACTGTATCAAAATAAAATATAACACCTATCAAGAAGAAAAGATAAATGTAAATAAAGGAGAAAGATGGGAGAAATAGCCTTATAAAATACCCTTGCACATAATAAACTAAGCAAGATTATTAACTTTTTTGTGATCAATACAGAAGGATTTTCCAAAATAAGTGAAATATTTTTAGACACTATTTAAGGAAAGAGAAACAAGAGGTGGGGGCAGGAGAAGAGTCAGAGATTTTGGTAGTCATTAAAGGAAGAGAATTCAAAGCTTGTAGCATTGCTTGGAGAGGGGGAAAACATCAAAGATGGGAGTAAAGAAAAACTGACATTAGGCTTCCTGGAAAAAAGTTCAGAAAGTTGTTTGGATTTAAAAATAGAAAGATAAGGAGAGAAAATACATATCCCTTAGTGGGAGGGTTTTGATATATAGAATAAGGACCTGAGACCTGATCTGTAGTGGAATGGCAAGACAGAGGTAAACTTCCAAGGACTCAGAGTGGGTGTGATATGTTCAAAATATCCTGTACTAGAACGCCTTTGACAGTAGAAATGAAGGTAGATTGGCAGGGCAGAGGTTCAGTGGATGAGAAGAAGAGTATTGAAAATATCTTGTGAAGTGGCAGTTCCAGAAGTAGTTCTAGAAGAAATGACATCTAGGACAGTACTGAAGGTGACACAGGAAGGGTGCCAGCGGGAACTATATGAAGAAGCAGCAGGATATTACAACCAAATGTATATGACAATCAAAAGAAAGATGGACTGAAAATCACTTTATGTCTTCACATGAGCTGTCAGAAAAATGACACCTTTTTATCCAGTTAGTTGGATGTCATACGAGTAAGAAAAAGTTTTATATATAAAACATCATATACATATGATGAATCTATCTTCATCATATGTAGCTGAAGTTGACAATAGGTCACACAATCACATTTGAAGTACAAACAGGTGCTATAGAAAACTGGATGTGAAACATGAGTGTGAGGTGGGGGTAGTGACTTTAGCATATACCCCATCCTCTGTCCAGTGCACTGGACACAGTCTTTCTTCTCATTTAGAAGTGAGAAAACAATAATCACAAAGTTGAAATCAGAAGGGTAAGACTTATCAGGCTGGCCATTGGAAGGATGAAGACATTATTATTTTATTACTAAAACCTGTTAGCTCAACTTGAAAGCTGAAGAATTTACTTCCTTTTCTTTTCAGTGGTATAACTCTGTTAAGTCCCAATATTTTGTTTTAAAGCATTAAACTTAATATATGAAATCCCTGACAAAAGTTCTCTGTGCCTCCTGATTGCATATTTTATCTTGATATTTTGTACACAAAGGCAGCCTTGAATATACTCCCAGAACCATCTACTGTTCTCAGTGATCAAAATTTTAGCAAAGCTTTAACAAAATAGGGGGGAAATTGCATTATATTATGCCAAGAAGCTTTCACTCTTAGTTAAAATAGATAGGCAGATAATTAGGTGAGGGCACCATCTTCAAAGATTAAAATGCATCTTTAAAAGAAAATGTGCAGCTTTGCATCTGCATTTTTATGTGTAATTGAAGGGGAAAATCCACATTTGGGAGTTATAGAAGAAAATATTTAGGAAAATGTCAGAGTAGTGTGAAAGAACCTAAAAGAGATATTTTATATTAGCGTGTCAGTGATGTTCTCTTCCAAAATGTTGCAGTAAGCTGTGACCTGAAGAACAATTTGGATCTGGCCGAGTAAACAGTGGCCAAAAGAACATTAAAGATAAACAGAACTATATGTGTAAAAGCTTCAATGAAAAAAATAGCTGGAGGCCAACTGAAAATTTAGAGGGGGCTAGTAGAGAGGAAAAGTGGCTTGAGGTGAGTAGTCACGGGTAAGGCCTTATAATCATGTTAAGGATTTGAATCACATGCTAATTATAATAAGAAGTTATTAAAAGGTTTAAAGCAGAGGTTCTATATGAAAAGTGATAGAGAGTAAAAATGAAAGCAGGGACACCAGGAAACATATTGCTATGGTCCAAGAGACATGATTACAGCTTGAACTGGGGAGCATAAATGAAGTAAAAGAAATGGATGATTAAAGTAAAAGGATTTCAAGTCAGAGTTCAGGAGAAGGACCAATAATGGAGGACAATACCAAGATTTCTGGACCAAGTACCTAAGTACTGGCAGTAGTAAATGGATATCAGAAATTCAGTATTGCATATGCAGATTTTGAAATGTTGGAACACATATGAGTGATAATGTAAGTAAGCTGTTGAATGTATGGGGCTGAAAATGAAAAAAAGATATCTGTACTAGAGAAATAAATTTGGGAGCAGGTACATGAAAGGCTTTGGAAGCTTATGGGAATGGATGAAGGTGAGAAGTAAAAGCAAAGATAAGGATGCCTAGGATTGAGCCCCAGCAACATAGGAGAATAACTAAGAAAGGTCAGACTGGGAGGAGGAAAACCAGGAGGATGTGCTATCAAGCCCCTTTTCATAAACAAATAGAATGTTTATAGCACAGATTCTTAGGCCACAGGAAAATCTCAATAAATAATAACATTTAGAGCATGTGTTTAGTAAACTGATATAAAAATATAAATATCAAAACCTCAAAAGCATGATTCATAAAGGAAAAAAATTGATAAATTGGACTTTAAATTAAAAACTTCCGTGAAAGACACTGCTAAGAGAAGGGGAGAAAAAACCCCACACATTGGGGAGGTTAGATATTTGCAAAACACATATGCACGTGTTGGGATGCAAAGCAACAGAAGCTCTCATTCATTGCTGGTGGGAATGCAAAATGGTATAGCCACTGCCAGAGACAGTTTTGTAGTTTCTTACAAGACTGGATATAATCTTACCATACTGTCCAGTAATTGTGCTCCTAGGTATTTACCAAACTGATTTTAACATTTATATTCACACAGAAATCTCCACATGAATGTTTATAGAAGCTTTATCCATAGTTTTCAAAAACAGGAAGCAACCAAGATGACCTTCAATGGGTGAGTGGATAAACAAGTTGTGGTATATCCATACAATAGAATGTTAATCAGTGATAAAGATAAATGAGCTTTCAAGTCAGAAAAATATATGGATGAATCTGAAATGAATACTGCTGGGTGAAAGAAGCCAAGGCTACCTTGATGCCAAGTATATGATATTCTGGAAAAGGCAAAACTATGGAGACAGCAAAGAGATCAGTGGTTTCAGAAGATCAGGTGGCAAGGGAAGGGAAATGAATAGATCAAGCACAGGAGGTTTTTTTTAGGGCAGTAAAACTATTCTGTATGATACTTCAATAGTAAAGACATGATACTATCCATTTTCCAGAAGGCATACAACTTTCTAGCACAGAGTAACTATTCATACAAATTTTAAAAAATCATTTAGGAGGTTGAGGGATCCTAGAATGGAATGTAGAACATAACAAAACAATCTAACAGTATTAGAATATATATGAAACAACCTCACTGAAGGGAGTAGAGATAAAATGTACTAAGTAATGTTAAAAATGAATGGAATCTGTAAGACGAAAAGTGAAAGAAACTGCACATAAGTCTTATATTCTAGTTAATAAAGTTGATCTCCTTGGGGGTATGAGTTAACAATTCTGATACCGCTATACATCTGTACTGGATGGAAAGTAAATGCATGGTAGATGGTGTGAGCCAGGTTTCTCACTTTTAGAGTAGGAGTTTACAGATAAGCAAAGAGAATAGGTTAGAATGATCCATGTGGTAATGGATTATAGTTGGAGTCGTTAGTACAAACCCATGTTTAGCTTAATATAGATAAAGATGATTACATATATAATAGAAAGACTTACAGATTTGTGTATATACACAAGTAAGTATATACACATGTATTTCTTTGCTGTGTCACCTGAGAAGGCCTAGAAGCAATGAATCCCCAGGAGCAATGAACACAACTAGTTCCTGGATCTTGATTTCTAATACCATCCTCCAATAAAAGGAACCAGGATCATTGGAGAAATGGCTTACTCTAGGAATGGGGCAGAAAATATAGACATAAGCCTGTAACATCTTGTAATGTCAGAAAATAAGTGCTCAAAAAGGAAAAAATAAACAACAGTGATGCCAAAGGGATATAGGAGCCAAATGAAAGAGCTGCCAATGTCCAAAGCTGAAATAATTTGAGCAAGAAAATAAATGAAATGGTATTGGATTATAACCCAAAGTAGTAAATAAATATTCATGAGTCCCTACTAATATAAATAAATGATTGATTGAATTTTTTTAATGAGAGAGAATAGGAATCTCCAATGCAGAGGAATTCCAAGTAATTTATGAGGCTACTCTCTTCTCAAAGAAATGGAGCACAATTTTTACTTCTCACGTGTGGTCTGTGTATAGTGACTTCTTTCCAAAGTGTACAGTATGCAGAAGGGGAAACAAAGAATAGCTTTGCAGTGGAGAAACTTGACAAACACTATTTCTCCAGGTGATCAAGATAAGTCATGTTGATAGAATGTACATTTGCCATGGTATGATGAAAATGACATTTTAACCTCTGTGGTCTTTCTACCATAGATCCACAACCCCAATCTGATCATAAGAGAAATGTCAGATGAAACCAGTTTAGGGACATTCTATATAATATCCAACCACTACTCTTCAAAAGTGCCAAAACCTTCAAAACCTTCAAAAACAAGGAAAGTATGAGACATTGTCATAGCCAAGTGGTGTCTAAAGGGAAATGACAACTAAATGTAATACGGTAATATGGTATCCTTGATGGGATTCTAGAAGAGGAAAAGGACATGTGTTAAAAACTAAGGAAATCTGAATCAAGTATGGACTTCAGTTAATAATAATGTATCGATAACATTAATTGTAACAAATGTAGCATACTAACATAAGACATTAACAAGTGCAGAAATAGCGTAGGGTATATAGTAAATAGTGTGATGTGTACTAATATCACATTTCCGTAAATAAAAAACTGTTCTAAAATATAAAGCTTATTTGAAAAAATACTTAAAAGAGGAAATTATACACTCTGAAGGTAAAAAATGTTATCCTCAAAATTTGGAAGGAAAAAATATGTATTTTGGAAAAGATATTGCAGTTGTATACATGATATTAAGGCGGGTGTGTGAGATTTAAATACAGCCTAAAGCTAACTCCTTTGGCTGCAGATTCTTTCATCTTCCAAATATATTAAACATATATCCTTTTGAAGAAATGTGTCAGCAACTTGTGCTTCTTAAATGGGTTATTCCTAAATATAATGTCTTTATAGTTTTCCTCTGCTGCTGGTTCTACTTGCCTTTTTAATGAAAGTCTTGTTGGTTATTCCTTTTACCTATGCCATTGTTTTTCAAAACAATGTGCTTCTATTACAGTTTCCAAATAATTGATCAGAAAAATATTCCCATTTCACTAAGAAAATACCATCACACAATGCATTCACTTTCTTTCATTACTTGCATAAAGTATTTTTTTACCTGAAACCAAAATAATTTATTGCTTGCTTTTTTTTTTTTTTCTTTGCGGTACACGGGCCTCACTGTTGTGGTCTCTCCCACTGCGGAGCACAGGCTCCGGACGTGCAGGCTCAGCAGCCATGGTTCGCGGGCCCAGCCGCTCCGCGGCATGTGGGATCTTCCCGGACCGGGGCACGAACCCGTGTCCCCTGCATCGGCAGGCGGACTCAACCACTGCGCCACCAGGGAAGCCCCTATTGCTTGCTTTTAAGAAATAATTCTACAGGTCTCACCTACTGTATATTGTCTTAACAGATCCATGTGAATGACAGATTCTCTTATTCATGAAAACATAAGAAAACACATTCTGAGCTCTTAGGTTTAAAACAATGCCATAAACAATGTGAAGACCAAAAGATGGAGCAAATAAAAAAAAGCTGTCTTCTTGATTAAATGTTATTATGCACTTTGGATATACACAATTAAAAATCAAATAAACTATAAATTTCCAAAATGAATACTTGGATAAGCGTAAAAGTGTCTGACTAGGTAATCATTATTTGAATTGCAGTGTTCACCATGTAAAGTTCTATACCAGAAGAAAAACATGGCAATTAAGTGACCCTTGGTGAAAGCCAAACCTCCAACATTTTGTTAAGACAATGCAGATTGAAGTATTTGGTAAACTGTGAAGTGGTGTGTGAAAGGTAACATTTAATTATATTTTAATTCCTCTGAGAATATGAGTTAGGGATGTGGGAAACCAACAGATTGTTAAAACTGCTAAGGACATTTTAAGTCGAGACCAGAATTGAAATGATTAAAGTCTTCAGAAAAAGGATCAGGACACTCTTCCAACTTGTAGCTTCCCCTTGTAGACTTTGAGGGAAGGTGAAACATCTCTTTTTTTGACAAAGTGACCCAGAATGGATCAGCAGAGCCTTTGTAAATAACTTCTGCTTTAAACTTTTCACTCTACTGTCTGAATCCTGGAGCACCCACCTCTATTTATAAAACCTTTTTCCTCCTCATTGACGAGGTATAATTACATTAGATTAGATGATCATATCTTCTATTTTCCCATTGTGGATGCTTTCATGGAGGTTGTGATTACAGATAGTTTCACAGTCAAGCACCATTTGCCCAGTAAAGCATGTATAGGCAATACCAATTTTCCTTACAGACAGACATATAAAAATGCATAAAATGCAGAAATAGGGCTAAAGTAAAATGACACATTAGCATTTAAAAATTCATGAACTTTTTTTTTAAATAAATCCTATTGAGAATTTTTATTTTATTTTCAATTTTCTTATACTTGCATTAACTTTTTACAAGGAAAAGTAATAACATTTATAGTAATAACAAAAATAATAGTAATACCTCACATTTATGTTATTTTATAACTCTGATTAAAATTCTATAATGCTATAAGAATAAGGTCCAAACTTCTTAATGTGACTCATGTTTATTATTCTAGATCCATCACTTTCTAGGACCTTATTATACTCTGAACTTGAGCCATTCCAAGTTGCTTATAATTCTCGGAATATGGAATGCTGTCTTTAGCTTCTGGCCCTTTTTGTATGTTTTTCCTCTACCTCCCCTTCTGTTAACTCATATTCAACCTGCAAATCTTGGTTTAGAAAACTCAGCCTTTCTTCACCCTCAAATTTCGATTAGATGACCTGTGTTAGTGCTGGCTTTCACAAAATCTAGCACTTCCATTATCAGAGTACATACGATGCTTTGAAATTATCTGTGAGCTATCTGTGTTCATTACTAGATACAAAGACCCTAGTCTTCAGTGTGCTCCGATTGCTTGGTCCCATGCCTGACACATAGGAGGTGATCAGTACATACTTATGAATCAATGAATGGGTGGATGAATGGATGTTGGGATGAATTAGATATGGTATGTTATTTTTAAGAAGGACTAGTGTACTTGCTTAGGCTTTATCTTTCAATCACACAACAGGTGTTCTTGTGTATCTATTATGAGCAGGAATCATGCTGAACAATGCATCTGTGAACATAGTGCTTGTACCCCAAGGTTATATCAGGGCTTCCAAACGTTGTCGCTACTGACATTTTAGGCTGGAAAATTCTCTGCTGGTGGGGAAGGCTCTGATCTATTCATTAAAATATGTTTACACAGCATCTCTGGTCTCTACCCACTAGCTACCAATAGCTCCTCAGTTTTGACACCCAAGAGTGTCTCCAGACTTTGCCAAATGTCTCCCAGGTGTCAAGAGCACTCTTGGTTGAGAACCACTGGGTTCCGACATTCACATAAGGCACAGAAGGCACAAAGGATTCTCTTATCTCCTTGGTCAATGCACACATATATCTCTTTTTTTAAAAAGAAGGATTTCCATGTCTCACAAATCCATTAATTTTTATTTTCACCCTGTATACAATTATAAGCTGTAATAAAGATTTTATTTTCAAGTTCTCAATTGTGATACCAGACCTTGAGGATGCAGCAAAAGATAAACACTGAAGTAGAAATCATACATTTCTACCAGTATGGACATTAATAATGGGCTTCAGAGTGTCTATAAATTCCCTGAAAACTAGTTCTGAATGGTTGTACATGTTTGCATTTTTCTTAAGAGTATATCAGAAACTTAAAGGAGTCTGTCTCTCCCTGATTCTTTGAAGTGAAGACCATTTTATAAAAGGCACTATTCTAGCTGAGAAGACAACTTTTCTGCACTCATGAATCTCCCATCTTAGAGGAGACAGACAAAAAATTAAGTAAATGCGTGTATAAGTATGTCTCATTTACAATGGAAAAAGCAGTAGCATCTACTTTATAATCATATATTAAGCAACTATTGAGAATATAAAGTACCAGCAAATTATTGTAGGTTTTGGAGATAAAGTTACCAAAAAAAAAACCAGTAAAACCTTTACTCTCATTGGAGCTGTATTCTAGAAGTGCTGACAGACAATAAACAAGGTCAATAGCAACAAAAAAGTCACATATTATAAAGCAATTAGTGTTTAAAAAGACAAAGCAGAAAGTCAAACTAGAAACTATGGTGGTAGTGGAAGAGGTTGTAGCTTTAGACACAGTGGCCAGAGAAGGTCTCACTGAGGGGATGAATTTTGGAAAATGAATTGAAGGAAGTGTTTTGAAGCAAATTATTGACTATCTGAAGGATGAGCATCCCAGGCAGATGATATACAAACTGAAATAGGGAATGCAAAGATGGAAGCATGCCTGACTTACTCAAGAAGCAGCAAGAGGACCTACGTGCACGGAGTGCAGTAAGCAAGGGGCATATTTGTAGGAGATCAGGTCAAAGAGGTAATCAGGCATTGTAGGTAATTGTAACAATTGTGTCTCTTATCTGACTGAGATTAGATGACTTTGGAGGGTTTTGAAGAAAGGAATAACATGAATGGACATGTGTTAAGGAGTCTCACTCTGATTTGAGTTGAGAATATACTTTAGGAGAACAGGCATGAAATCAAGGTGACAGGTTAGGTAAGAGGACATTGTCATCAAGGTGAGATATGATTATTATCTGGATAAAGTAATTACAATGGAAGTGGTCAGAAGTAGTAGATTCTGCATAGATTTTAAAGGCAGAGCTGACAAGACATGACAACACATTGGATGTGGCATATAAAAGAAGAGAGTAAAATGACTACAAGGCTTCTATCCTGAGCACACTGTAGAGTTGTCATTTACTACTATGAGGAAGCTTGGGATACAGGCAGATTTGAGGAGCATGTCATTCCAGGAACTTAGTTTTTGACAAATCAAGTTGGAGATGCATATTAAACATCCAAGTACAGTTTTCCAGTAGACAGTTTGATTCTTGAGTTCAGAGGAACGGTCCTGGCTGGAGCTATAAATTTGGGAATCGTAGGAGTCATCAGTATATACAGGGTAACAGTATTCACCAACACAAAAAGTGGATAAAAATAAAAATAGAAGAGTTCCAAGGACTCTGAAGCAATTCAAAATTTAGAGGTCAGGGAAGCAAGAAGAACCAGGGAATTTGACCAGTGAGCTAGAGGAAAAAGAAGCAAGCCTGAAGTGAAAAAATATGTATTAACTCTGTTATATGCTGCTAAAGTTTAATTAAGAGACTGAGAATTGACCACTAGATTTAACAACATGAAGGTCATTGTTCACCTTGACGAGATCATGCTCAGAGCCTTTTCGGGGTGAAACTTGATTAAGACCAAAACAATTGACTTCCTTTTCAATGATTATTTCTGTAAAAAGGGTAGAAATAAGGCAGGGTCTGGCAAAAAAAAAAAAGTAAAGTCAAGAAAATGCTACTGTGGGTGGGAGAAATAACAGCATCTTTGTATACTTACAGAAATAATCTAGGAGGTATGGATAACTGCTGAACAGTTCATAAGGTGACTCATATTTTAACATTCCCACTCTGGCATTTGGGTGGAGAATACACTTTAGGGGGACAATAATGTAAGCAGCTTGAACTAAGTAGCAAGAAGGGAAGTGGTGAGAAGTAATTAGATTCAGGATAGATTTTGAAGCTAAAGGGGGAAAAACTGATAAAATAGTTTCCTTGAGTAAGTGATAGGTGATGAAATCTAATGAACAAGTGGATGCACTTAGCTTTAAATAAAAGGATGGAAGCACAGCCGTAAAAACAAGTCAAGGGAGGTGCTTCCCTGGTGGCGCAGTTGTTGAGAGTCCGCCTGCCGATGCAGGGGACACGGGTTCGTGCCCCGGTCCGGGAAGATCCCACATGCCGTGGAGCGGCTAGGCCCATGAGCCATGGCCGCTGAGCCTGCGCATCCGGAGCCTGTGCTCCGCAAGGGGAGTGGCCACAACAGTGAGAGGCCTGAGTACCGCAAAAAAAAAAAAAAAAAAAAAGGCAAGGGAATATGAAAATGGATGGAGCTAAGTGTATAGATGGGATGGTAGAGCATTATGAATGTTCTTGTCCTTTTATTTCTATTTTCTCAGTAACATAGGAAAATAATTGCAAGCTTAGGATGTAGGACATCTAGGAATGGATTTAGGAAAAAGGAGAATGTGGGAAATTATCACTAGGAGAATAGAAGATTGAATAGAATAAGGAACTATTGCTGGCTACATTTAAGGGTTCATTTGAGGTACATGATTATGAATTTAAAGTCAGACTAGCTAGAAGGTTTTATGTTTTCATTCAGTTATTTTCAGCTACATGAGAATAAACACAGAGTTGGGTCTGGCCAGCATTTAGTTTAGCCAGACAAGTAAAGTGAGAGAGGGACAAAGAAATTGACAGAGTATGCAAGGACATACTCAACTTTTATTGCTGCCATAACAAATTACCACAAATTTAGTGGCTTAAAACAACACAGATGTATAATCTTACAGTTCTCTAGTTCAGAAGCCTGACATGGGTCTCACTGGGTTAAAATCAAGTTGTCAACAGGGCTGCGTTCTTTTCTGAGATTCCAGGGGAGAATACATTTCTTTGCATCTTCTAAATGTGGCCCACATTCCTTGGCTCATGGTCCCCTTTTTCCATCTTCAAGTCCAATAATGGGTTTGCATATCTTCATGCCTTTCTTCCATTATCATCTTTCTCTCTGACCAGAGCAGGAAAATGTCCTCCTCTTTAAGGACTCATTTGATTATGTTGGATAATCTCTTCATTTTAATGCTCTTACCTTAATCACATTCATGAAAGTCCCTTTGCCATGGCTTTCTGTCAAGTCAGAGTAGAATTCTGATTTTCACAATTTTGCCAGTACTTTTGTTGCATTTATTAAGTGGATTTATGGAGATCCTCCCTCACTCCAACATTCAAGAAACCCTACCCCTACTGCTGTTTGGAGAATGGGCTAGAAGCCATCATGGATGGACGAAGCCTCCATTTAGGTGGCTATTGCAGTGCCCTGATGAAGAATGGGGATACCTTGGGCTAGGTAGTTGCAGAGTTGTAAAGGTGAGAACTGAAGAGACTTGAGGTATTATTTTTCCTTCTTATTGACTGACTCTAAATCTTGTAACACTTATTCTCTCTCTCATTCAATCAAAGATATAAGAGAAAACAATAAAATTTTCATGCTTTTACTTTGCCTATATCACTAATTCATAGGAGAACAAATCCTAACTCCTATAACTTTATTCTACTGTTAATAGCAGTAGACACTTTTTACTTGGGCAGCATGCCCTCATATAAGTCTATACAGATTTATATTTGGTTTTCTTCTTACTTAAACGCAGGCTTTCAGTTGTGTAATTCCCAGGCACTTGTTACATCCATACCTTTCTCTCCTCAGCCCAGGTGTACACAGCCATGAGATCTGACTGCTCCATTGAGGATTCAGTTTTTTTATTTTTTAATTAATTATTATTGGAGTCTAGTTAATTTACAATGTTGTGTTAGTTTCTGCTGTACAGCAGAGTGAATTGGTTATACATATATCCACTCTTTTTAAGGTTCTATTCCTATATAGGTCATTACAGAGTATTGAGTGGAGTTCCCTGTGCTATACAGTAGGTTCTTATTAGTTATCTATTTTATATATAGTAGTGTGTATATGTCAATCCCAATCTCCCAATTTATCCCTCCCCCCACTTCCCCCTTGGTAACCATAAGTTTGTTTTATACATCTGTGACTCTCTTTCTGTTTTGTAAATAGGTTCATTTGTACCATTTTTTTAGATTCCACATATACATGATACATACAATATTTGTCTTTCTCTGACTTACTTCACTGAGTATGACAATCTCTAGGTCTATCCATGCCACTGCAAATGGCATTATTTCGTTCTTTTTTATGCCTGAGAAATATTCCAGTGTATGTGTGTGTGTGTGTGTGTGTGTGTGTGTGTGTGTGTGTATATATATATATATATATGTATATACCACATTTTCTTTATCCATTCCTCCGTCAATGGACATTTAGGTTGCTTCTGTGTTCTGGCTATTATAAGTAGTGCTGCAATGAACATTGGGGCACGTGTATCTTTTCGAATTATGGTTTTCTCTGGATGTATGCCCAGGAGTGGGACTGCTGGATCATATGGTAGATCTATTTTTAGTTTTTTAAGGAACCTTCATACCATTCTCCATAGTGGCTGTACCAATTTACATTCCCACCAACAGTGTAAGAGGGTTCCTTTTTACACTTTGAACAAGTAACTTCTTTCTAAACCTTAAGGCTTTCTGGACTAGAAAGACCCTGCTTCATGTGGTTGGCTATATTTATTTTGCTCTTTATGCTTCATAAAAATGAAACAAATAGGTTTTGATTCAGCTTGAGTCAAAGCATTAGTGACAAAAACACTTTTTCTAAATATAGAGTGATCAATAAAAGGATTTTTTATTCTAGAAACACATTTTGGTAAACATTCTCTTCAAAAAATAAGCAAAAACTAATATATTCTTTTTTCTTCGGTTCCCCTCAATTGTAATTCACATCTCATAATGACACTAATAGAAAAGTAAACACACTTTTCCTCTAAAGAAACCAATGCCTATTCATGCATCATGTCATCTATCCCTTTCTCTACCAGATAAACATCAAATGCTGATGACCTCATTCAATCTTAGAGACTGACACTATCTAGAGTGTAGAATTAGTACTAAGAATATTATATATTTCACTATGTTTCTCCTAATTAGGGATAAAGTAGACCAATAAAAGTTTTAGTGGAATTGTACATTTTTTGAATTTATGTCCAAGTCTGTTCTAAATCACACTAAGTCAAATCTATAAATGCTCTGTCTACAAATTACTGTAATTAAGTCTAAGAGACAATTTGAACAAAAGTAAATAATTATCTTCCTCTTATCTTATTTCACACTTATCTGTGATTATGACTGAATTAACTTTCATGAAAAAAAGGACTTTGTCCTTATACTTGGAGATTTTTCTTCAGACGATAGAAGGAATCTAATGAGTTATTTGGTGTAGTTTAATTTTTAAAACAAGAAGCTGTAAATTTAATACCTACTACCAATATTTAGTATTATGTTCATTTATTTTCATAATCTGAATAAAATATTTAGATTTGTTTTCTAATCTGGCATCAAGAGGTAAACATTATAACCACATTTTAAGTTTCCAATAAATATTTTATACTTACATATATGAGCTTTTCAAGGTCAAGGACTTACTGAATTTTCTAATACTAAGGCTTTGAACGGTATAATTCTGGAATGATCACTGAGTATGCAGGAGAAAGGTGAGCAGAAAGAATTCTTGACTTATAGAGATTAGGATTCAACCCAGGGCTATGGTGGTAGAAATCTCTGCCCAAGGAACTATCCCAAAGACTCAAAACACTAACAAGAAGTCTTTTATTTTATTTTATTTGCCTTTATATCTATGTTCAGCCTGATCTTTGTGTCTCTCCACTACCCATGTCTTTAAGTTCAGAGTTCTCTAGCTGTTATCTCTCCAGAAAATGTACTGATACTTCTACCCAATACTTTATTATTTGCCCTACAGCATCATGATGTGGTTTGTAATATATTTTTTGCTATGGAAAGATAGCTTAGAGATAGATGATCTAGGCTCTTCTCTTTTATAGGCAAAAATTCTGAAATCTGGAGAATTGTGGGTACTTGTTGAGGCATTGTATTAAGGCAGAAGCCTTAATGGAAAGAGGACCTAATGTCCTCTTTAAAGCAGTTCAGAGTTTATTAGATTCCATGTCATTCAAAAAGCACTTGTTCTTGGGCTTCCCCGGTGGCGCAGTGGTTGAGCGTCTGTCTGCTGATGCAGGGGACACGGGTTTGTGCCCCGGTCCGGGAAGATCCCACATGCCGTGGAGCGGCTGGGCCCGTGAGCCATGGCCGCTGAGCCTGGGCGTCTGGAGCCTGTGCTCCGCAACGGGAGAGGCCACAACAGTGAGAGGCCCGCATACCACAAAAAAAACCCAAAAAACAAAAAGCACTTGTTCCAATGTCTACTTTTAAATTAACATATCAATCTAAATCACACTGAAGAATAGCAGGAAAGCATACAATGTACACTGCAAACTCAAGCCGGTTCTACCAGGGCAGATATGCATACTACATGCATACAGTAAACATAAATTAAATGAGAGCAATGTCAATATAACATATATGACTGTCATAAAACCTATGTGCAGCAAATAAGGCATTCCTAGAACCTTGACAAACTGAAGAAGAATGAAATCAAGAATAATAGCTACCAGTTGTAATGAGCTACTTATGGAAATGATCCACCCTAAAGAACAGAGACAGGGCTTCCCTGGTGGCGCAGTGGTTGAGAGTCCGCCTGCTGATGCAGGGGACACGGGTTCGTGCCCCGGTCTGGGAAGATCCCACATGCCGCGGAGCGGCTGGGCCCGTGAGCCATGGCCACTGAGCCTGCGTGTCCAGAGCCTGTGCTGTGCAACGGGAGAGGCCACAACAGTGAGAGGCCTGCGTACCGCAAAAAAAAAAAAGAACAGAGACAAAATAGATGAAATAAAAGCTTCCATCAGAGTGACTATGGCAGTCTCAGTTATACCACTTTTTAGCCTACTCATAATAATAAATGATTCTGTAGCTTAATCCATTCTAGAAATGGATGGAGTTTATCATAAACATAATCAGTTGTACTACAGCCTATCTGAAGAAAAAAAATATGTCAATGTAAGGGGATTTATCAGAATGGCAGTATTTATTTGTTTCTAGTAAACTCTCTCAAAACCCATTCCATATTCACTGTGCTCATTCACCTCTTTGCCAGTTTGGCCTCTGAGGGGAGAGCAGTGATTTGGAGGTGAGAGAATAACTTGTATTCTGGGGGCTGCAAAAAAAGTGCTCCCAAGTGAGTTAATAGGCACTCTGTCTTAAATGTTTTGAGTTTTTCTAGTGTTAATATCTCTCTCTCACCCTTGTCAATATTCTAGACTTACAAATCTGAAGTACAGCCCACAAAATGTATTTATTCCATTTTGTGTATCCCCACATTTGATGTCCCACCCAAGTGAAAAACTAGCTTCCTTGTGTCCTTTCAACTCTTCATAAATGCTATCATAAAACTGATGCAGAACTTTTTTTTTTAATCAGGAGGTTGTGAAATAAACATGCAATTTTAAAACAGGAGAAGAAAACAGCATAAAAAAAGAAAGCTGTCTCTATTTGTTTGTCCTGAAGGTCTCAAAACTCTAAAACTCTCTCCTTTGGCTTCATTCTCCCTCATACAGACTTCTTTATTAATGTACTTGCCAGCTTCTTTGAGAGGCCAAGCTCCTGAAAGACAGGAATTCAGTATTAATCTTTTTTGTATCCCTGGAACCTGGCACATCTGCTTTATAATGGCCACTAAATAAATTTATTTTAATGAGAAAATGAATGAATGAATTTACTTTCTGACAGAGAAACAATTCATTCTTTCCTATATTGCTCATTATGCTTACAGGATCTCTGCGTAATCATTATTGATAACAAAAAGGATTGATTGAGTACCTATTTAGATAATATAATTGTGTTTAAATAATGAGCTAGCGTACTCTTTCTCTTCTGAACTTGAAGACTCCAATAATGGAAAATATTGAAGATTGAAATAGTATTTGAGATAATTTGTTAATTACATTAAAGGAGGAAGATAAAGACACATAAATGAAGATACAGTATGATTCAATGTTGATCATTTATTCCAGCATCTGTGTAACTGTATGAGAGGAAAGAGGTCATTGTTCAGTGTGATAATTATGCATTATGGTACCATTAAAATTGCAGACAATTGAAAGAGAGCAGGTGTTTTCCCAGTAGATGTTTGTGATAAGCAAAAGATCACCTGTCTCATATTCAAGTAGGCCATTGCAATGATTAGGAAGATAGTAGTTTGGATAATTATAAAGCTCCCATTTAGTCAAAGTGCATCCTTTTCTATGACTCTGTAATCACTTTTTAATGGGCTGTGTTGAATGGCTGAGTGTGTGTTATCTGACCTTCATTATTTCCATACTAAAGTCTTCTTGCCTTTTTTGTCTTAGAGTTACCATCATCACCAAACTCTTGTGAAGGCCGTACCTCCAGTCTCTCTTTAAGTACTATAGGAACTTTAAATGTTCTAAAAAGTAAAAATTCAGGAAATGAATTCTGGAGAAATTAATTGCTGGATCATTGCACTTATTTTTAAAGTTTACTACTTTTGTGAGAAAATAGCCATTTGCAGCTATGCATATATCAGTCTTCAGAGCCAACTTGATATTCTTTTCAAGAAGTTCAGCTCCAGATTTTAAGATCATTGGTGGAAATTAAACACAAGCTAAAATTATTATTTTCTACCACCTCTGATTCAGGATTAACATTTTGACAGTCACATTACTGAGCCTACCTTCCAGGTCATTTTTTTAATAAAATGCAATGTTTCAGTGAATACTATCATTAATAATAATAATAATGTCTCCAAAGCAGAAATTCAAGGTAGCTCATGTTGACATGACTGAAACTGGTCTGACGTTTTAAGGCAAGTTTCCATGTGGTCTCAATCTCTACAGTATCAGATGGTTAGTACTTATTTCCCCTACCTGTTTGGCTCAGATTTAAAATCCAACATCAAACCCTGAGCTGGAACAGCAGGTGGAAAAGTACAGTCTGGCATCTTTAGGTTTTGCCAAATCCAAATGCCAATGTGAACACAAGGCCACAGTGCTCTGTTCAGAGACATACCACCTATCAAGCTTTAAAATTCACATCTTGAACTTAATAGTGAACTAATATAATGAGAAAATGGAATAGCTTAATTCAAAATATTTCTGGTGATTCTGTTCAATTCAGCAAACTTTTACTATACATATACTTTGTGCAAAATAATATGGAAATTATAAAGCGGTCAGGGGTGACACAGGCAAGGAGCAATACAAAGTAAAGCACAAATCCTAACTTCAGTGTGCCTGCAGTACAGTGGTTTCTTGAATAGAGAAATTGATAAAATACTTTTTATAATTTGCATAATTTTATGATTTGGCTGTTTGTTCTTTGTTTATGTATTGGAAAACCTCTGTTTCTCCTTTACACACTTCTGACACCATATGTGTGGGTTTTCCACACATCATGCAATTCTGCAACACCTGCTGGTGTCCAACAATGTAATTCTTTTTTTTTTTTTTTTGGCGGTACGCGGGCCTCTCACTGTTGTGGCCTCTCCCGTTGCAGAGCACAGGCTCTGGACGCGCAGGCTCAGCGGCCATGGCTCACGGGCCCAGCCACTCCGCGGCATGTGGGGTCTTCCCGGACCGGGGCACGAACCCGCGTCCGCTGCATCGGCAGGCGGACTCTCAACCACTGCGCCACCAGGGAAGCCCTGTAATTCATTTCTGACAGTACCTACGTGGAGTTACCATTAGATCCTTCAGGTTAAGGGCTCAGTCCAGCAAGACTGTGCCCCCATCTGCTTTCTGCCTCACTTAAGATGCCAGTTGCAAGTCCAGGTTGTCAATCTTTGCTTCTGACCTACTGGCTATAAATTGGAGATTCCCATGAACCTTCCTGGAGTTTAATTAATTTGCTAGAGCAGCTCACAGAACACAGGAAAACATTTTACTTATTAAATTACCAGTTTGTTATAAAAGGATATAACTCAGGAACAACCAGATGAAAGAGATGCCTAGGACAAAGTATGTGGGAGAGCCACTCTCCCAGCACATCCACGTGTTCACCAACCCAGAAGCTCCCCAGATCCATACTATTAGGAATTTTCTGGAGGCTTCATCATGTAGGCAAGGTCAATTGTTAACTTCATTTTCAGCCCCTCTCGCTTCTTTGGAAAATGGCAGGGTGGGCTAAAACTTCCAAGTTCCTAATCATGGCTTAGATGGGCTTTCTGGTGACCAGCCTCATCCAGAAGCCCACCAAGAGTCACCTGATTAAAACAAAAACCATCCCTATCGCCTAGGAAATCCCAAGGGATTTAGGAGTTCAGTATCAGAGGATCTTATCACTCAGGAAATTACAAAGGTCTTAGGAGCTGTGTGTGTCAGGAACCGCGAAATATGTAAGAAATGTATTTCTTATTATTTCACAGTTCATTAAAAGCAGAATATGCTAAACTATAGTGGAGATTCAAGAAAGCAGTAAGTGTAACCGATGGTTTGGTTCACGGAAAGGTTTATGAATGAGGTGGCATTTTAAAGAATGGTAGGAGTCAAGAAATCAAGAAAAGGTAAAATAAAAGAGTAAGGAGGGCTTCGCTGGTGGCGCAGTGGTTGAGAGTCCGCCTGCCGATGCAGGGGACACGGGTTCGTGCCCCGGTCCAGGAAGATCCCACATGCCACGCGGAGCGGCTGGGCTCGTGACCCATGGCCGCTGAGCCTGCGCATCCAGAGCCTGTGCTCCGCAACAGGAGAGGCCACAGCAGTGAGAGGCCCGCGTACTGCAAACAAACAAACAAACAAACAAAAACAGTAAGGAGAGTTATAGAAGTGGGACCATACATCGAGTGTTAAGGAAACATTCACGTGTCCAGATTGACTGTGGCCCAGAAGTCGTGAAGAATAACAAGAGATGAATCTGGAGAAACAGGTGGAAGCCAGATCACTGAGTGCCTTAAAATGCAGCCTGACAAGTTTAAACTGTAGGCAATAGGGAGGTACTGGCAGTTTCTGTTTTGCTTGTTTTTAGCAGATGAAGTTATTAGAGTTCTACTTGAGAAAGAATAACCTTGTAGTCTTGTGCAGGGTGGAATAAACAGGAATGGAAGCAAAATAGGCCATTATTCTGTGCAGAAGCAAGCCCTGAATTGAAAAGATGATAGTAAAAACAGAAAGGAGGGAACTAACAATTAGAGACAACTAAATTTCTTCCTTTCTAATCTGTATTCCTTTTACAAGTATACCTCAGAGATATTGCAGGTTAGGTTCCAGACCACTTTAATAAAGCAAATATCGCAATAAAGTCACACATATTTTTTGGTTTCTCACTGTATATAAAAGTTATGTTTACACTGTTGATGGAAATAACCAATAAACAATTTATAATAAGGATAGAAAAGAGTTTTATTGGAGGCAAACTGGAGACTTTAACATGGGAGACACAGACTCAAGAAGCAGTTGGATTATGTTCCATCAAACTACAAAATGGCGGAGGCTTATAAAAGTAGAAACTGAAAAATTACATAATTTGTTTGTCAAGAGTTATAATTGGAGCTGGCAAGAAGAGTACTTGGGACTTCCCTGGCAATCCAGTGGTTGGGACTCCATGCTTCCACTGCAGGGGGCGCGGTTGGGGAACTGGGATCCTGCATGCAGCATGGCATGACCAAAAAATTAAAAAAAAAATTTTTTTTTTAATTAAAAAAAGAGAATTAAAGTGTTCTGTAGAAAAAAAGAAGAAGAAATAAGAGTGCTTGTTAAGCAAGAATTGGTTGGGGTCTGAAATGGTTGCATAGTTACAAGAGAAACCTTGAGACCATAAGGTTGCAGCTGGCAGCTGCTAGCAGATATTGTTTTGAGAATGGCTGGTGGTGTCCTTGAGTTTGATAAAGTTCAGAAAATTCAAGTTCTGGGTGATTCAGGAACATGTCTGAAACTACATCCCCAATGGCCACCCTGCTGCATTTTGAATGCCTGAACCACAGTTACTCCATTTTGATTTTTAAATGCATTCTTTTTTTTTTTTAATGGTTGAAGCAGATGTACAATGCACATTTGACAGGCCATAAAACAAGCTGTGCTAGTTAGCATAAAGTTCAAGCCAAATCATGTATAAGGCAGAATGACTTTGCCATACCTCAATATGTGAAAATTTCTTCCATCAACACTATACTGTAGTCTATTAAGTGTGCAATAGAATTATGTCTAAAAAACAATGTACATATCTTAATTTAAAAATACTTTATTGATAAAAAATGCTAACCGTCATCTGAACCTTCAATGAGCCATAATATTTTTTGCTGGTGGTGTGTCTTACCCACTGATCACCACTTGATCAGTAGTTGATGGCTACTGACTGATCGAGGTGGTGGTTGCTGAAGGTTGGGTGATTGTAGCAATTTCTTAAGATAAGACAACAATGTGCCCTCAGCCTGTTGGGGGGGGTGGGGGGGGAATGGAAAGCATTCTCCACCTGCGGCTCTCACCTTTGTGTAATCTGTCTCTTCTATGGGACTGTCATTGGAGTCTACTTCAACCCCACATCCACACACACCCAGAGGGACATGGCAGCCACAGTGATATACACCATGGTCACCCCCATGCTGAACCCCTTCATCTACAGCCTGTGGAACTGAGATCTGAATGGTGCCCTCAGGAAACTTTTCATCAGGAGCCACTTTGCTAAGACTCTTTGAATACTCTTTTTAGACCCAATTGATTTTGAAATAAACTAATGCTTCCCAATGTGAAAAAAAAGACAACAATGAAGTTTGTCCCATCAGTTGACTCTTCCTTTCACTTGAACACTTAGAGGCCATTGTAGGGTTATTAACCAGCCTAATTTTACTATTGTTGTGTCTCAGAGAATAGGAAGACCCTTAGAGAGGAAGAGAGGGGAATAACTAGTCAGTAAAGCAGTCAGAACACGCACAACATTTATTAAGTTCACCATCTTATATCGGCGCGGTTTGTGGTGCCCCAAAACAATTACAATAGTAACATCAAAGATCACTGATCACAGATCACATAACAAATACAATAATAATGAAAAATATTAAAATATTGTGATAATTACCAAAATGTGACACAGAGACATTAAGCAAATGCTGTTGGAAAAATGGCATCAAATAGACTTGCTTGAAGGTAGCCACCAACTTCAATTTGTAAAAAACACAGTATCTGCAAAGCTCAATAAAGCAAAGCACAGTAAAAATGAGGTATGCCTGTATTTCTTTGTCCTGGTTTTGTTACTTTTTAAAATGTGCTATTATACATAGATAAGTAAAGATACCAAAAGTTCTAACAATATATATTTGCATAATTTTATTTCATATAAAAAATAACTTGAATAAATGAAGTATGGAAAGAAAAGAGCAGTGTAGACTATCTCTAAACTGTTTTATTTTATAATCATTTTAAGTCAGTACCAAAAAAATCACATTAATAATATTGGTGACACATTTCAGTGAGCAGGTTTTGCTCAACTGTAACCAAGTATGTTGTTTTAAAAAAAACAACTTTTTCTTTTCTCAGTAACAACTAATTTCTTAGAAACAAATCAGAATAAATGGATTTATACCTAATACTTGAATCTATTATGGTTTATAATCTTAATCAAGAGGTTCTTATTTTAATCACTTCAAATACAAATGAATATTCTCAATACTACTACAAATTAATTATAGTCAAGTGTTTGGATCTGTTATGAAATTAAAGCTCTATAAATTCTTGTTTTGTAAATATCTAAGTGAGAGAATTAAAGTAATACTATAAAGAGTTTCATTTTCTCTTTTAGCAATACCTTCAAAATAAAATTTCATACAAGCCTAGCTTTGCCTTTGCATAGGGAACTCTTGCTTTGCCAAATGATTGGAATCAGGGCTTTATACAGTGCATTTATTATTAATAGGTCTAGGAAAGCATGTCCCAAAGTGTGGTACATAAAATACTGGCCAGAAGAGAAATTCTAGGACAAAGGTTTTCACTGATTAGTTTAATTAGGATTAAAATATATAAATCCCTTTTTGAAATTATTACCTATTAGCTTATTAAAAGATCTATGAAGTCCTGCAATGCTGAAACCTATTTACCTTTGTTTAATTCACTGTTTCTCTAATTTATTCGACCATTAAACATTACCCTGGAATAATAAACACACCAGATTTTATAGAGTTTCCTAGAATTCATGCTGGGAAATGCGGGCCTCACTCATTCAGTAAATGCTTAGTTCTTAGGGGTATTGGTAGGTATTACTGAAATATGTTTGGTATTCCCTTTCTCTCCTCTCAGTCACTGTTCCTCTGATATAATGCCACTATCTGGTACCGTATAATGGTCTCTCAGTACCTGACTGGATGACTAGTGAACTAATCTGAAAACCAGTTGTGCTGGTATATTGCTGAATAAATTTTATCGTATAAATGCTTCACAGCTAACATAGCAAGTCAATGCATTTTTATGGATGCCACAGTATTTGAAAAATGTTTATTTTCTCCCACCCTCACCTCCTCTGTCTCCAATACTTAGACTCAACCAAATTATAATTGTAAGCACCTTAGGAATTCTGACAGCCTTAAAAAGCTGTTTTGGAGCCAGCAAACTTTTAAATTCCCATATATCCTACCATTTGAATGACTGGTTGGTCTATGAAAAATGAAGAATGCCTATTTAAACAAATGACATTAATTTCTAGCTGTTTTAGTTAATTTAAAAGTAATGTTAAGATTAGGTCAACTTGAGAACATCTCAATTTTAAGTTTGTTATTCTTATCAAAGGATATTAGCAATATAGCATCTTACAAACTTTCAAGCTACAACAGGCTTATACAGTGAATTAATGTCATAACTTCAGATTACTGAGAACCGTTGATGTGTTTCTCTAAACTGTTTATTCAATGTATTATTTTAAATTAAACTACCAAAATGAAGGAATTACTTTTCTACTATTTTATCAGTTTCCTCTAATCATTCTAATTTTTATTCTATTTTGTCAGTCTTCCAAAATTCAAATTCCTGTTAATGGAACATTTGCTGCACTTTGTTTTTCTCTGTTTACGTTAATGAAAAGCTGTGAGGACACTGTGAAAAGCAAGTGAATACATCTCTTTTCCAAAAACTATCACACCAAAATCTTCATCTGAAACTGTCCATTTTATTATCTTAGCAATAACCTTTAAATCAGTTGAGTTCTCTTTCAATGAAAATGTGTCAAAAATTTTGACTCAGTTTAAAGCAACCCTTCCTTGGTTTACATCTCTTTTTTGGAATAGCTCTGTATTTACATGGTCATTCCTAAATTTCTTATATCTAGATGACACCTTCTCTGGTTAGTCTTCTATTACTAACTAAATCAACATTTAACATTTTAAAATATAACAAATATTAAAAGCAAAATGAATGTTCTTTTTATGTTTGACCCTTGAATTTTTCCTAAAGTTTATAAAATTTCACTTTCTGCTTACATTTCTCTCAAGAAAGAGTTAATATTTTGAAGCACTGAAGAGACATGTTAATGAAATAGTGAAGTACGAAATATTACCAGTATTATGAGGCAAAATACACTTACCTAGTTTTATGTTCTTAAGATACATAAAGAAAACTTCTTTAATCATTCTGGCACATTTCTTACTTTATTTTCAGATCACATAAAATGCTTTCCCTATTAGCCAAGGAAGTGTCTATGTTCGCATCTCCTAGTATATACAGACCTAAAGCAGATCATTCGAATAAATATTCAAGAGCAAGCCTGGTAGGATTTTCAAGAACACAGGTGTTGAAACTAACTAATTAGAATGGAGATTTTGTAAGAATTTGCTCGGGGAGTTAAGAGTTATGAAATAAATGATGATTAGGACTATAGGGAAACTTGTAGGTAATTCGGTAATTCTGTCATTCCAACAAAAAGGGTGTGATCTCTCTCTCTAGCTGTTGTTCATTCTTCCTAACAAATGAAATTAACTCTTAACTAAACCTAGTTCATGGCAAAATTATCTAGTCACGTTAGCCTAGTATTCAGCCACCTCATTTGGAATCACACAATTCAGACACTCGTGATATACTCTGGAACTCTTGGGATCTTCAAGTTGAAAACATGTGAACAACAGATTTGGGCAGTTGAAACTATAGGATGCAGAAGCTCTGGGTATAATTCCTTGGCAAATATGAAGATGTATCGTTACAACCACATGCAATATCTCAAATTTAATACCTAGGGTTGTTTGATTCTCTTGTTTGCAATCAACAAAAACTTGTTGAATTATCCTAGTAATCAGAAGTTGTTGTAAGAATAAATATTGTGGTGCATTCGTATTAGGTTATCTTTTCAGCTCCTTTTCTCTGAAAATTACCCACCTTTAACACTGGAGTCACTTCCACAGTCCTTGTTCTGTTATGTAATTCTGCTTCCCTAGGCATTATAATAGAATATCTGAAAAAAAAAAAAAGCTGGGCTAATCAAATATTATTTTCTTACAAATTAGTAATTTTAAACTAAATGATAGAGTTTGAGTTCATGGGAGCTGAGTTACATTGATGGCAGCACGTTAAGAGAATTTTCATAAAATCTTGATTTTTCATGTCTGGTGACCCACCTATTCTTTGGATTGGAATCAATGAGGCCCAAGTATTTCACAATAAATTCATATTCTTACATAAGTTATTTGTAACCAAAAGAATCTTAACTTACATATATGAACATTCAAATCCATAAAACACTGAACAGTCAGAGTTGAACAGCATGGACTGAGAAAAGTCAGATACATGGATAAATCTGGAATTTATGGTAATGCTTACCCTAAAATTTTCACTCCATGGGCCATCACTGAAGATGCTCAGCTAAACTTTTTAGTGCTTCTTTGTATCATTCTATGTCAACCTTTCTCAATCTCTACTGTATACTTTTTTTCCTCTGTCTAATAGTATCTGCTGAAACAGGATTTCAGCCTGCTTGGAACATTGACTTGTTACACCTCTTCATAGTCCTGACTCTCTACCTTATGACTTCTTAGCTTCCAATCTCATTGCTAAAAATGTTTTTATTTTAATAATTTTAGTTTAATTTCTAAGAAGGAAAATTACCTTCCCTTGTCTAGGTTGCCACAGATTGATGGACAGCAATATGTGGAATGAATATCCTTAAGTTAGCTGATGATCATTTGTTTATTCAACTAAAAGATCTCGGAGTTTGTATGTATGGTTCACCCATTTCACCATTCCAGGTCCGACTAATGCAATGACAAAGAATTACTAACTTTAGAAGCTTCAGAATTAGAAGGAGTTTAACTTAAAGGAAAACCATTCAAAAGCTAAAAATAATTTTGTTTTAAAATAGAATGGTAGCATAGCTCTGTCCTTGACATTAGAGTTATAATAATATCTGGAATTGTCAGATGCCACAATTTTAATTTAACCATTAATTACACATCATCATGGGGACCTAAGAGTGGGCAATTTTATAGGCAAATGATCCTTGTAGATGGTTTACAATGGCTTTTTATCCTGCATTTTTAAGCCTGTTGTCATCAAAAAATTAAAGTCACCAGATGGCTTCTACTTCTCTAGATATAATGTCTACATTATAGACAAAAACGGGGAAGGGAAGTATAGGAGGACTTACCTTTGTGAGACTTTGTCTTTTTACTTGGGGAGAGAAGCCTTTCCCATCCAAATTTCAGTTTTGCTAAATACACTCATAAAACATATGTGAATGTCACTGCAGGTGACATTATTGAAGAAATAATTTGAATCCACTTAAATGTATTTAAGATATAAATTATTCAGATTCCTCATTTCTTTTTTTTTTTGAGATAATCACTTTTAACACACTTCACAATTGATTGGACTAAAACCAGTTAACACCTGACACAAGGATGAATTATTTTAAGTGAATAATTTGTGATGATATGACACTGTATGAAGTATTACACTATGAAAGAAAAGTGAGTCCAAATGAAACATACTTTTTGTACGACATGTATTAATTGTACAGACAGATGAAAAACTACATTGATACCAACTCATATTTATTTTATTACTGTTAATTTTAATTCCAATGACTCAAATTCTTATTTAATACCCTCCCCAGAATTATTTCTGTCATTCTCCTTATAAATTTCAAATTCTTATCAACAATGGGACACTGATATTTGAATATTACCTTTTAGAGACAAAGATAATAAAAGCATGCTTCAGTCACATATAAAGAAAAAATAGGAACTATAGTTAATTCTAGGTAAAATTCAATGGAGAAAGGTAGGAAGAAAAATATGTTAGTTACTGAAGATACCAAGGTACCAAAAACACCTGCTACTCTTTGTGACCAAAAATTTTTTTAAACTCAACATTGTAGTAGTTTCTTAGAGCTGCCATTAAAAAGTACCACAGACTAGATGACTTAAAACAACAGATAGTTCTGAAGGCTAGAAATCCAAAATCAAGATATTGCTAAGGCCATGCTCCCTCCAAAGCCTCTAGGGGAGGATATCTCCTTGCCTCTTCCAGGTTCTGATGGCCCCAGGCATTCCCTAGCTTGTGGCAGCGTAACTCCAAGCTCTACTTCCATCTTCACATGGCTGTCTTTCCTCTGTCTCAGATCATAGAACAGATCCTGGGTTTTCCAAAAAGAACTGCAAGTAGGGTCAGAAGAGCTTTCCCCCATGCCTTCAACTGCAGAAACTGTATAGGCATAACACCTAGCCTGCCATCTGTATCTCTCAAGGTAAGGCAAAGTCCTAAATGAGGCAAATAATCATTAAGGAGAATCCAAGCAAGGTTATGACCTTAAAAGTATTCAAACACACTAAAGAAAGGAAAGAGAGAGATAAAGAGAGAGACAGAAAGATAAAATTAGTTTGGAAAAGACAGATGAAAACAGTCTGAAACAATTTAAGAAACTGGGAAAAGCAGATAGATGATGATAGATAGGTAGATAGATAGATAGGTAGACAGATAGATAAGCTAATATCAGGAAGACATTCTCAAACATGAATAAATTCAGAAACTGTAACACCCATGAGCATTTCTTTTTTTTTTTTTTGCGGTACACGGGCCTCTCACTGCTGTGGCCTCTCCTGCTGCAGAGCACAGGCTTCAGACGCGCAGGCTCAGCGGCCATGGCCCACGGGCCCAGCTGCTCCGGGCATGTGGGATCCTCCCAGACCAGGGCACAAACCCACGTCCCCTGCATCAGCAGGCGGACTCCCAACCACTGCGCCACCCGGGAAGCCTCAGGAGCATTTCTTAAGTAAAAAAATTAAAACTTCAAAAAGTTAATCATATGAATTAGAGAAGTTTTAGAATTTGTGGTAAAAAGGCTGGCAATGATTATTGAATCTATTGAAACTAAGCATATTCTATGTTTTACACCACCTGAATCATTGGGTTGTTGGAAGTGTAGAGAAGGAAATATAATCAGTGAATAGCTGGGTGTTGTGACAATCCATATGTATGTACATTAATATTATTAATGTGGCTAACAGATTTCTCAACTTTTAGAATCAACCTACATTCAATGTATTGAAAAGTTAATTCTCTTACAGCACAGAGTATAAATGTTACTAATCTGGTAACAATTATCCGTATTAGCAAGAGTAAGAATAAATGGGAAGGGAAGTGGAGGGACCAAAAAGTCTCTAAAACTTCAAAAACAAGAACTACAAAAACACAAAAACAAGATGTACAGTCAAATGTTGATGGGAAAAGAAATAGCAGGGAAGCCTATTTACTTAAATTTCAAGTGTAACCAAATGTTAAAAAAAAAAAAAAATAACTGATATCGCTATAAAATTGAAAGGGAGGAAGGGAGATGAAGATGTGGCAAATAGCTCAAAACTTTATATATATATTTTTTTAGGAAATTACTGGGTTGTATATTTTTAATAAATTATGGAAAAGAGACATAAGAATTTTATTTAGAGATACAGAGGAAGCTAAGAAAGTAACTGAAATAAAAATTGTTTAAAAGTGTTTGCCTCTGTAATGCAGTGCTAAAGTGGAGAAAGATGAAAGAGAAGGCCATCACTTCTATTATTCCCACTTAATCAGTGTTAATCATTTACGTATATTATCTTGATAATTTTAAAAGACAGTTTATCCACTCATTGCCTAGTAATCAAATGCTTGCCAAGGAATTTAAGGTGGGGCAAAAAATTTAAGCAAGCTTTTCTCTAAGCAATAAGCACATTTTGGTCTTACTATAATATAACTAAGAGGAATTATTCAGTTACTCTTTAAATAACAAACAATCTGATAAAAAGTGAGTTTCTGATCCAATTCTATCAGGAAGGAGCCAGAAGATTTGAAAAGCTGTTTCTCCTAACCAAGTTTTGCCCAATCAGGCACTCTGCTACACAAGATCATGTTAAGGGAATGAAGATGGGGAAAAATTCCATTGGATTCTACAATGACCAGGACATTGGTACTGCCAAGTGAGAGGCTACGTAGAGTGTTGGTATGAGAAGTCAGATTGAAAGGAATTAAGGAAATGACTAGAAGATAAAGAATTGAGACAATATAGATTATCGTTAGATGACTAAGGAAGGGATAAATGTAAACCAATATCTTTGTTTTCTTTCAGATCCTCAAGCATGTCAATGTGCCATTAATCCTTCTCTGCCCTTTATTCCTAACATCTTTCTATCACACTTCCCTTCCTCTCAACATCACTTGTTTTTCTTTACTCATCCTGTATGACACATTCTAAATGTCACTTCCTCTCAGAAGTCTTCCCGAACTAAGCTGGATATGACTGCCTTGCTGCACATACACAGTACCACATGCTCCCTCCATTTTAGGAATAATCATACTATATTTTAATTATGTATTTAATTATATGTCTCTCCTAGTTTATTCTAATATTCTTTTTTTCAACTTTTTATTTTATATGAGTATAGTTGATTAACAATGTTGTGATAGTTTCAGGCATACAGCAAAATGACTCAGTTATACATGTACATGTATCTATTCTTTTTCAAATTCTTTTCCCATTTAGGTTGCCATATAATACTGAGCAGAGTTCCTGTGCTATACAGTAGGTCCTTGTTGGTTATCCATTTTAAATATAGCAGTATGTATATGTTAATCCCAAACTCCCTAACTATCCCTAATATTCTTTTTTTTTCTTTTTGCGGTACGCGGGCCTCTCACTGTTGTGGCCTCTCCCGTTGCGGAGCACAGGCTCCGGACTCGCAGGCTCAGCGGCCATGGCTCACGGGCCCAGCCGCTCCGCGGTATGTGGGATCTTCCCGGACCGGGGCACGAACCCGTGTCCCCTGCATCGGCAGGCGGACTCTCAACCACTGCGCCACCAGGGAAGCCCAATCCCTAATATTCTTGAGAGCAAATCCCGTGCCTATTCTGCTCTCCATTGTATTTCCAGTGCATTAACAGTGCCTGGCACAATCAATACTTACTAATGAATGAATGTTTCAAAATGAATAAGTCAGTAAATGAATGTATAAATGCACTGTTGAGAACTGTGATTTGAGGTTTTAGGAGGACTGAGGGAAGATGTTTTGTTTCAGGGGGAGGAAGGTACTGAGAATACTATCTCAGGATGAGAATATTTATTTGATTTTTATTTTTTAGTCAAAGAGAGTCAGCCAAGAGAGAATAGAGATGCAACTAACAGATACTTAGTGGAGTACTGCCCTAGAAAAATGAATATCAAACTTTAAGTGCATACAAATGACCTGGATATCATGTTTAAAATACAGATCTGATTCAGCAGGTCTGAGATGGTGTATGTGATTCTATATTTCTAAAAACCTATCAAGTGATACTGATGCTTGGTAGTCTGGGAACCAAACTTTAAGGAACCATGTGCTAGAAAATGTAGAAGATGGATTCAAGAGAACAGCAATAAGTGTATATACTAGCAATGAAGAGACATTCTAATTTACATAGACAGGTATATACAATAGATGGGTGAAGACAGAGAAACTTGAAGAAGGAAAAACAGGAAGCTAAAATACTCAGAGAGGGCTTCCCTGGTGGCACAGTGGTTGGGAGTCCGCCTGCCAGTGCAGGGGACATGGGTTCGTGCCCCAGTCCCAGGGGACCCCACGTGCCATGGAGTGGCTAGGCCCATGGGCCATGGCTGCTGAGCCTGCACGTCTGGAGACTGTGCTCCGCAACCGGAGAGGCCGTGGCAGTGGGAGGCCTGCATACCGCAAAAAAAAAAAAAAAAAAACTCTCAGAAGATATTCTCAATTCCCTAATAAATAGGTGAAAGTTTACTTAAATATTGAAAAATGGAGAGAGACCAGGACTTGCACAAAGAGAAAATATTATAGGAAAACTGCTGTGGAGAAAGCAACATGACAGTGGTTCTCAATTTTGACTGCCTAATAAAATTGCCAGGGACTTTTCAAAACTTTCATTGCTTAGACCACACACCAGACCAATTAATCAGAATCTCTTGGGAGTGTCCCAGGCATCAGTATTGTTTAGAGCTTCCAAGGATGAAAATTACTGTTGTTACAAATTAACCAAGTCAATTTGGCAGCTGAAAACAATTTGAAGCTGGTGTGCTCTATATGTCTCCTCTCCTAGAACCTCACTACCAGCTGGTATGTTACCATAACAGTAAGTCTCAGACTGAAGTTTTTATAACATGGTTATAAAAGGGTGCAAAAATAGTTAAAGCCATGTTAATGTAAGCTAGATAAAGTCTCAGCCTTCAATCCTCTTAGGCACTCTAACTAGCATCTGGATAAAAAGTTCAACTGAGGCAAATTCAACAAATATTTGCTGGCAAATATTATCATCTAATATGATCCTTTCTGGGTGAATCAAGAGAAAACCCTCTAGCCAAACTGAAGGGAACAGGTGGAACCAGAGAGTTGGCACCGCATGCAACACCGTTGGTATTTATGCCTTGTGTCTTTTTCACACCTTAATTCACTGGCAAGCATCCCTCGTACCAAGTGGAGCCATGTGGCTGACAGGGTCTTGGTGCTCAAGCCGAGTGTCAGGCCTGAGCCTCTGAGGTGGGAGAGCCAAGTTCAGGGCACTGGACCACCAGAGACCTCCTGGCCCCATGTAATATCAATTGGCGAGAGCTCTCCCAGAGATCTCCATCTCAACACTAAGAACCAGCCCCACTCAATGACCCACAAGCTCCATTGCTGGACACCACATGCCAAACAAATAGCAAAACAGGAACACAACCCCACCCATTACAAGAGAGGCTACCTAAAATCATACTAAGTTCACAGACCCCACAAAACACACCACCAGGTGCAGTCCTGCCCACGAGAAAGACAAGATCCAGCCTCATCCACCAGAACACAGACACCAGAACCCTCCACCAGGAAGCCTACACAACCCACTGAACAAACCTTACCCACTGGGGGCAGACACCAAAAGAAACGGGAACTATGAACCTGCAGCCTGAGAAAAGGAGACCCCAAACACAGTAATTAAGCAAAATGAGAAGACAGAGAAATAGGCAGCAGATGAAGAGACAAAGTAAAAAGCCACCAGACAACAAATGAAAAGGAAATAGGCAGTCTACCTGGAAAAGAATTCAGAGTAATGATAGTAAAGATGATCTAAAATCTTGGAAAAGAATGGAGAAAATACAAGAAATGTTTAACAAGGACCTAGAAGAACTAAAGAGCAAAGATGATGATGAACAACACAATAAATGAAATTAAAAATTCTCTAGAAGGAATCAATAGCAGAATAACTGAGGCACAAGAACAGATAAGTGTCCTGGAAGATAAAATAGTGGAAATAACTACTGCAGAGCAGAATAAAGTAAAAAGAATGAAAAGAACTGAGGACAGTTTCAGAGACCTCTGGGACAACATTAAATGCACCAACATTCGAATTATAGGGATCCCAGAAGAAGAAGAGAAAAAGAAAGGGACTGAGAAAATATTTGAAGAGATTATAGTTGAAAACTTCCCTAATATGGGAAAAGATATAATCAAGTCCAGGAAGCACAGAGAGTCCCATACAGGATAAATCCAAGGAGAAACACGCCAAGACACATATTAATCAAACTATCAAAAATTAAATACAAAGAAAAAATACTAAAAGCAGCAAGGGAAAAGCAACAAATAACATACAGGGAATCTCCATAAGGTTAACAGCTGATCTTTCAGCAGAAACTCTGCAAGACAGAAGGGAGTGGCAGGACATATTTAAAATGGTGAAGGGAAAAAACCTACAACCAAGATTAGTCTATCCGGCAAGGATCTCATTCACATTTGATGGAGAAAATAAAAACCTTTACAGACAAACAAAAGCTAGAGAATTCACCACCAGACCAGCTTACAACAAATGCTAAAGGAACTTCTCTAGGCAGGAAACACAAGAGAAGGAAAAGACCTACAATAACAAACAGAAAGATTAAGAAAATGGTAATAGGAACATATATATCAATAATTACCTTAAATGGGCCCTGAACCAAGATGGCGGAATAAAAGGACATGCTCTCACTCCCTCTTGTGAGAACACCAGAATCACAACTCATTGCTGGACAATCATCAACAGGAAGACACTGAACTCACCAAAAAAGATACCCCACATCCAAAGACAAAGGAGAAGCCACAATGACATGGTAGGAGGGGCACAATCACAGCAAAATCAAATCCCATAACTGCTGGGTGGGTGATTCACAGTCTGGAGAACACTTATACCACAGAAGTCCACCCACTGGAGTGAAGGTACTGAGCCCTACGTCAGGCTTCCCAACCTGGGTGTCCGGCAACAGGAGGAGGAATTCCTAGAGAATCAGACTTTGAAGGCTAGTGGGATTTGATTGCAGGACTTTGACAGGACTGGGGGAAACAGAGACTCCACTCTTGGAGGGCACACACAAAGTAGTGTGTGCATCGGGACCCAGGGGAAGGAGCAGTGAACCCAGGGGAGACTGAACCAGACCTACCTGCTAGTGTTGGAGGGTCCCCTGCAGAGGCGGGGGGTGGCTGTGGCTCACCGTGGGGACAAGGACACTGGCAGCAGAAGTTCTGGGAAGTACTCCTTGGAGTGAGCCCTCCCAGAGTCCGCCATTAGCCCCACCGAAGAGACCAGGTAGTGTCCAGTGTTGGGTTGGCTAAGGCCAAAAAACCAACAGGGAGGGAACCCAGCCCCACCCATCAGCAGTCAAGCAGATTAAAGTTTTACTGAGCTCTGCCCACCAGAGCAACAGTCAGCTCTACGCACCACCAGTCCCTCCCATCAGGAAACTTGCACAAGCCTCTTAGATAGCCTCATCCACCAGAGGGCAGACAGCAGAAGCAAGAAGAACTACAATCCTGCAGCCTGTGAAACAAAAACCACATTCACGGAACGATAGACAAGATGAAAAGGCAGAGGGCTATGTACCAGATGAAGGAACAAAATAAAACCCCAGAAAGACAACTAAATGAAGTGGAGATAGGCAACTTTCCAGAAAAAGAATTCAGAATAATGTTAGTGAAGATGATCCAGGACCTCGGGAAAAGAATGGAGGCAAAGATGGAGAAGAAGCAAGAAATGTTTAACAGAGACCTAGAAGAATTACAGATTCAGTGCAGTCCCTATCAAATTACCAATGGCATTTTTTATGGAACTAGAACAAAAAAATCTTAAAATTTGTATGGAAACACAAAAGGCCCCGAATAGCCAAAACAATCTTGAGAAAGAAAAGTGAAGCTGGAGGAATCAGGCTCCCTGACTTCAGACTCTACTACAAAGCTACAGTAATCAAGACAGTATTATACTGGCCAAAAACAGAAGTATAGATCATTGGAACAGGATAGAAAGCCCAGAGATAAACCCACGCACATATGGTTACCTTATCTTTGATAAAGGAGGCAAGAATATACAATGGAGAAAAGACAGCCTCTTCAATAAGTGGTACTGGGAAAACTGGACAGCTACATGTAAAAGAATGAAATTAGAACACTCCCTAACTCCATACACAAAAATAAACTCTAAATGGATTATAGACTTAAATGTAAGGCCAGACACTGTAAAACTCTTAGAGGAAAATATAGGCAGAAAACTCTATGACATACATCACAGCAAGATCCTTTTTGACCCACCTCCTAGAGAAATGGAAATAAAAACAAAAATAAACAAATGGGACCTAATGAATCTTAAAAGCTTTTGCACAGTAAAGGAAACCATAAACAAGACGAAAAGACAACCCTCAGAATGGGAGAAAATATTTGCAAATGAAGCAACTGTCAAGGGATTAATCTCCAAAATATAGAAGCAGCTCAAGCAGCTCAATATCAAAAAACAAACAACCCAATCCAACAATGGGCAGAAGACCTAAATAGACATTTCTCCAAAGAAGATATACAGCTTGCCAACTAACACATGAAAGGATGCTCAATATCACTAATCATTAGAGAAATGCAGATCAAAATTACAATGAGGTATCACCTCACACCAGTCAGAATGGTCGTCACCAAAAAATCTATGAACAATAAATGCTGGAGAAAGTGTGGAGGAAAGAGTACCCTCTTGCACTGTTGGTGGGAATGTAAATTGATACAGCCACTATAGGGAACAGTATGGAAGTTCCTTAAAAAGCTAAAAATAGAACTACTATATGACACAGCAATCCCACTACTGAGCATATACCCTGAGAAAACCATAATTCAAAAAGCATCATGTACCAGAATGTTCACTGCAGCACTATTTACAATAGCCAGGACATGGAAGCAACCTAAGTGTCCACTGAAAGATGAATGGATAAAGATGTGACACACATATACAATGGTATATTACTCAGCCATAAAAAGAAACAAATTGAGTTATTTGTAGTGAGGTGGATAGACCTAGAGTTTGTCCTACAGAGTGAATTAAGTCAGAATGAGAAAAACAAATACAGTATGCTGAAGCATATATATATATATGGAAGCTAAAGCGAACAAAAAAAAATTGTTCTGAAGAACCTAGGGGAAGGACAGGAATATAGACACAGACATAGAGAATGGACTTGAGGACAGAGGGAGGGGGAAGGGTAAGCTGGGCCGAAGTGAGGGAGTGGCATGGACATATATACAGTACCAAATGTAAAATAGATAGCTAGTGGGAAGCAGCCACATAGCATAGGAATATCAGCTCAGTGCTTTGTGACCACCTAGAGGGGTGGGAGGGAGACACAAGAGGGAGGGGATATGGGGATATATGTATATGTATAGCTGATTCACTTTGTTATAAAGCAGGAACTAACACACCATTGTAAAGCAATTATACTCCAATAAAGATTTAAAAAAAAAAAAAAGTGAAGGGAACAAGTCTTCATGAAGCGCTAGAACTAGGGTGCTACTCTGTTCACTTGCTGAACTTCCTAGATTTTGATACACTGGTAATGGATGCCTGTGCATTTTTTTTCTTCATTCTTTTTTTTTTCAATTGAAGCATAGTTGATTTACAGGTGTACAACATAATGATTTGATAGTTTCATAGATTATACTCCATTTAAAGTTATTATAAAATATTGGTTATATTCCCTGTGCTGTACATTCCATCCTTGTGTAATATGCTATACCTAGTAGTTTGTAGATCTTAATCCCGTCCTTTATCTTGCCCCTCCCCCACCCACCTGTGCATTATTTTTAAGCAATCACGTATCTCGTTCAACATTCGTTTTGCAAGTCAAAATTTATTTTTACCATTTCTTATGTTAAGTAACAAATTCTCTAGTGCAGATTTAGATAACACTAATTGAATGGCTTGCTGAAGGGATGGCTGAAGTGTGGGCCTTTGATTAAAGTCTTTCAAATGCTAATTAACTACCCTTGAATTGTAAACAACTGATTCTGGTACTTAAAATTTAAACACTTCCTAAAGTGTTGGTTGAAAATATCAGCAAAACATTAACATCCTGTCTCTATAACTTATAATTTATAATTTTTATCTATTTTTATTTTGATTCTTTTTCCTTTCTTTTAGGTTCCTCTTTAGATTTGCAGTTCACATGAGAAAAAAAGTAGTGTGCATAAGACTTTCTGGTCAGAAATGTATCCTCCTATGGGTCACCTTTAAACATATATTTAGTAGCAACCGCATGGTTCTGATGTCTCCCTTAATGCAAATCTATTTTCTCCATAAAAGCATCCAAAGAGTCTACCTGTAGGATAATAGATGGCTTTTTCCTTCCCTGTATTTTCTAAATTTTCAATAGATAATTTTATCTAGTCAGCTGCTTCATTGTATTTAAATGACACTAACCTGGGGGTAGTAATAGAATCATATTAACATTTTAAAAAATTTCCTTTTGGATTCTCCCCTCTTTGCAAGAATTTCAACTCCCCTAAGTTCCTGCCTGATAGTTTTCATTTTCTTTAGGATAGTGTCTCTTGTTTGCTCACCAAATTTTGATCTTGGTTATCCCCTGCTGTGTCTGTGGTTTTTCACACTCCTGCTCTATTTTCACATGGTGTCTACTGCCAAAGCTATCAAGACTGGCACCAAAGGCATGACCATTCATGTTGAAGGCACCAATATCTGATGTCTATTTTCTATCCTAAATGGAGGTTGGTCTGAATGGACATTATGCACCGCACCTGCAGCTCAAACATTGCTCTTCTGTTTCAAAGACCTAAGTAGTGCTTTCAATGTCTTATGTAAAATATAAAGCAACTGACTCTAGAGTTTTTTTCTTTCATTGCAGCTTTGTCTCCCTGGAGTTAAGACATAAGTTCATGGATGTGGGGCACAGAATAATCTAATGAGAGCCTACAGCTTTACCTCAGATCAGTTTGCTTCTGATACTGATGCAATGTCTTTAAACCAAACTTATACTTCTTTGCTCTTTTATTTTAGGCTGATTTTTTCTCCAAAGGGATTTCTTTGTTCTTGAATAGACAGACATCCTGGGAGATTAATTTTCCTAGTGCTGCTTACCCCTGCACAACCCCTTTCACAATAGGTTAGAAAAAGGGACAAGTCCAAGTTTTATTCTGAGCTGTTTGGGGATATGTATAGCACCCTTCAGTAAAAGGACTTCTTAAGCTCCATAGAGGACAGTTATTTATTATTGGTTGGCTGGTTTGCTTTGGTTTGGTTTTCCCCCCAGGCAGGCATAACAACAGTTAGCAGAAAAAAAAATAAAAGTACCTGTTTCTCCATCACTGGGAGTTCTTGATCTGAGGTAGACTAAAGGGAACACCAGACATCCTGTGGTACACTACAAACAGAAAGGACTAAAGAACTTCACTCTCAAGGAAGCAAAAGACACCTTTCCGAAGGTGCCACTAGCAAATAAACAAGTTAATCTCAAAACTGCAAAGACAATTTGAGTTTACATGTATACTTTATTTTGTATTTTAATTATATATAGCTATGATAAATTTTATACTTTATCTTCAACATTTTCATATTTTTAGGTATGAACACAGAGTCCAAAGTTGGCATAAATAATGAAATTTGATAGGTTTAATGGGTTACTAAAACTGTTTTAGTTTAGCAATATGCAAAAACTTAGCTTCATGGTAAAGATACCATGGGGCCAACCAAAGTACTTGTATGGAATTGATAGCATGTTACCCTACTATATAGTAGATAAAGGCTATTCTGTGTCCCTAAATTATCTAAACTATTCTACTAATGTTGAAAGAAACAATTAACCTAATCAGTGATTTTGTGGATGATTTACTTTTGGGTGATCCTATTCTACTTTGGCATTCTCCAGTTACTCCCTTTTACCTTTTAAAGTAGTCATTCATGAAAGGAAAAAAATACATATTTTATTTTTTTATAAACTTTTTTTAATGTTATTTTTAATTTTTTAAATTTTTGGCTGCATTGGGTCTTCGTTGCTACACACAGGCTTTCTCTAGTTGCGGCAAGCAGGAGCTACTCTTCGTTGCAGTGTGCAGGCTTCTCATTGCGGTGGCTTCTCTTGTTGCGGAGCATGGGCTGTAGGCACGCGGGCTTCAGTAGTTGTGGCGTGCGAGCTCAGTAGTTGTGGCTCGTGGGCTCTAGAGCACAAGCTTAGTAGTTGTGGTGCACGGGCTTAGTTGCTCCGCGGCATGTGGGATCTTCCCGGACAAGGGATCAGACCCATGTCCCCTGCATTGGCAGGTGGATTCTTAACCACTGCACCACCAGGGAAGTCCCCATATTTTAAAATATGTATTATATATAAGTATATATATAATATTTTTAAAACTAAAAATATCCCCCTAGAAACCAGTTCTGTTGGTTTTCCTTCCCCATCTTTGAACAATGTCCTAGACAGAATCTATAGCTATCCATTCATTTGTGGGTATTAGAACTTTTTGTCAGATATTAAAAATCTTTGTCCAGTTTAATACAGGCCTTCCTTGGAGATATTGTGGGCTTGGTTCCAGACCAGTGCATTAAAGTTTGAGAATATTGCAATAAAGTGAGTCACATGAATTTTTTGGTTTCCCAGTGCATATAAGTGTTATGTTTACACTATACTGTAGTCTATTAAGTGTGCAATAGCATTATGTTTTAAAAAGCAATGTATATACCTTAATTTATAAATACCTTATTGCTAAAAAGTGCTAACCATCATCTGAGCCTTCAGTGAGACATAATCTTTTTGCTGGTGGAGAGTCTTGCCTCAGTGTTGATGGCTGCTGGCTGATCAGGTGGTGGTTGCTGAAGGTTTAGGTGGCTGTGGCCATTTCTTAAAATGGGACAACAATGAAAGTTTGTCACATTGGCTGACTCTTCCTTTCACGAATGTGAGTGATTTCTCAGTAGCGTGCGATGATTTTGATGGCACTTTACTTTCACAACTTCTTTCAAAATTGGAGTCAATCCTCTCGAAACTTGCTGCTGCTTCATTCAAAATCGTTTGGTGTCATTTCCACAATCTTCACAGCATCTTCACGAGGAGCAGATTTCATCTCAAAAAACCACTTTATTTGTCATCCATAAGAAGCAACTCCTCATTAGTTAATGTTTTATCATGAGATCATAGCAATTCAGTCCCATCTTCAGGTTCCACTTCCAGTTCTAGTTCTCCTGCTATTTCCACCATATCTACAGTTACTTCTACTGAAGTCTGGAACCCCTCAAAGTCATCCATGAAGGTTGGAATCAACTTCTTCCAAACTCCTGTTAATGTCGATATTTTGACCTCTTCCCTTAAATCACAAAGGTTCTTAATGGCATCTAGAATGGTAAATCCTTTCCAAAACGTTTTCAATTTATCTTGCCCAGATCCATCAGACGAATCACTATCTGTGGCAGCTATAGTCTTACAAAATGAATTTCTTAAAGAATAAGATTTGAAAGTCTAAATTATTCCTTGATCCATGAGCTGGAGCATGAACGTTATGTTAGCAGGCATGAAATATAGAATTGAAGAGAGTTAGGGCCTTGCTCTAGATTAGGTGTTGGCTTAAGCAAATGTGGCTGGTTTGATCTTCTATCCAGACCAATAAAACTCTGTCCATATGAGAAATGAGGCTGTTTTGCTTTCTTATTCATGAGTTGTCCAGAATAGGACTTTTAATTTCCTTCAAGAACCTTTTCTTCACAGTCACAAGTTGGCTAATGGGTGATAGAGGCCTAGCTTTCAGCCAGTCTCAGCTTTTGACACACCTTCCTCACTAAGCTAAATCATTTTTAGCTTTTGATTTAAAGTGAGAGAAGTGCGACAAGAGAAGGAGCCAGATTTGATGTTAACTAATACAGGCAGGCCTCCTTTTATTGCCCTTTGCTTTATTGCACTTTGTAGATACTGTGTTTTTTACAAACTGAAGGTCTGTGGCAACTCTGCCTCAAGCCAAGTCTATCGGAGCCATTTTTCCAACAGCATTGCTCACTTCATGTCTCAGTCACATTTTGGTAATTCTTGCAGTATTTCAAACTTCTTCCTTATTATTATATTTGTTACAGTAATCTGTGATTAGTAATCTTTTATGTTACTATCGTAATTGTTTTGGGGTGCCAAGAACCACGTCCATACAAAATGGTGAACTTAATCGATAAATGTTGTGTGGGTTCTGACTGCTCCACCGACCAGCCACTCCCCAATCTTTCTTCTCCTCAGGCCTTCTCATTCCTTGAGACACAACAACATTGAAATTGGGCCAATTAAGAACCATACAATGGCCTCTAAGTGTTCAAGTGAAAGGAAGAGTCGCACATCTATGTAATAATATTATTTTTATATTATAATATTGAATTGGCTAATTCCTGGTTAAAGACAACCAGTATTTTATATATACTTATATGTATTCATTACCGCATATATTTTAATCAATTAGACAATTAACTCTTTTATGAGGGTCACATGTGAAAAGAATAATTAGAATGTCAAATTTGACCTGAAGAGTAAGTTTCTTTTTACTTCCTTCAGTATCAGCTCTGAGACTATCAACACAACACAAAACTGTTGGTCACTATGTTCGGTCAAATTATTCAATTTATTAAACAATATAAATTAGTACATTTATGGAAAACCTAAATAGAGCTTATTTGTAATTAATTTTGGCATATATACATTATATAATAAATGTTATCATGTACTACTTTTGTTTCCTAGAAGCGATTTAATAAAGTACCAAACACTGGGTGGCTTAAAACAACAGAAATGTATTGTCATAGTTCTGGAGACTAGAAGTCTGAAATCAAGGTGTCGGCAGGCAGGGCCATGTTCCCTCTGAAACCTGTAGGGAATCCTTTTCTGCCTCTTTGTAGCTTCTAGTGGTTTGCCAGTAATTATTGGCACCCTTTGGCTTGTAGATGCATCACTCCAATCCTCCATCTTCACATCCGTGTTGTCACTGTGTCCTCCCATTGTCTTCCCCTGTGCGTGTCTGTCTCTGTGTTCAAATTTTTCCTTTTTATAAGGACATCAGTCATATTGAATTGGAGCCCACCCTAATGACCTCATTTTAACTTGATTACCACTGTAAAAACATCGAACTTACAGAAGCAGAGTAAAAAGGTGATTCACCTTAAATGTACACAATGTTACATGTCAATTATATCTCAGTAAAACTGGAAAAAAATCTATTTCCATATAAGGTAACATTCTGAACTACTAGGAATTAGGACTCCAACATATCTTTTTAGGGGAGACACAATTCAACTCATAATGTGTACATTAGTTTTATTAAAATTATGTGGCAAGGTAATGGTAACAAAGGTGATAAATCTAAGTCTGTGGATTTGCAATAAAAAATTAAATGCTAATGAATATACTTATAACTCAAAATTTCTCATAAAGAACTTACTCTGTCATTCCATAAGCTGGAACTTCTAGTGCAATTTTTATTGGAATTGTATCATCTTCTGGACTTAATTTGAAAAAACTGATAACTTTTTTATGTTAAAAATCCCATGCACGAACACAGTATTGTTCTGCATATACCCAAAGTACTATTTTTATATTAAAATTATCTTTCGAAATGGTCTTGGCCATTTCTTGTTTAATTAATTTCTAGAAAACTTGTACTTCTGCTATAATTGGTTATGAGGCCTATAAATTTATATAGATTAGTAACACGTCCATAAACATCCTTCTCTCCCTCCATCCCCTTTCTCTTTCTCTCCACATGTGTTCACATGCACACACACATATACATCTACATATTTTGAAGAAATTATAGAGGACATTATGACGGCACTGGGAATTGAAGTAAGGATGGGCATTAAGGAACAAATAACAAAACAAGAAAATGACTTTGTATGGCCTTTGATGTTGGTTTGCCAGTAAATGAAGCATGTGATTAATTGAACCTTATGCACTAAAGCGCAAATAATTCAATTGTTGAATCAATGTCTCTTTATAATTTTGACAACTTCTAGATGCTAAGAAAAATTTTTATATCCAATGTGGTAACAAATGCAGTGAAAAAATAAGTTTCCTCTGACTAATTAGACACGTTGAGGTAGTCCTTTAAGATGATACCACCAATAAATAATAGCAGTAAAACTGAAAAGAGAAGTGTTCTTCATTGAAGGAGCAGGAGGGGGGCAAAATGGAAAAAAAAATTTCCCTACTTTGATTCCTCAGTGCTCACTAGGAGGACTTCTTTGTTTCAACTGGTCACTCTTGCAGCTGTCAGAGAGCTTAGGGCAAGAACCATATCTCCCACATAACCCCATCAGCCATTTCCTTTGCACAGGAGTTGTCTTCCCAGCAGTCTTCAGCAGTTCATTCACAAGCTATTCCTTTTTGTCTCCAGGTGATAGCCCAGGTGGAAGGGAATGTGAGTCACTTGAGGTAGATGTGCTAGTTACTCTGGCTTAAAAGCCTAAGGAGACAGTATCTCCTGTAATATCCCCAATGGTGTAGCTTCCAGATTGCCCACAGTGATGTGCCCAGTTTCAGAAATCATTATAACTGAAAAATGTCAAAAAGCATAATTTCTCAACAGATTACCAAGGGAACAAAAATAGAAAATGAATTCTGTCACATGGAAAAGGGGAAAATATTCAGTAACCCTTCAATAGACAGTACAAAGAAAAAATAAACAGCAAATGTTGCATTCAGGCTGAGGATAATATTTCTAATTCCCTCTGCCCTACTTCTTGCCTTCTTCTTATTATTTTTTTTTTGAGCCTTCATTTTTAATTCTTAGGTCATATTTACCCAAATCAGACCAAGACAGTCATGCATGGTTCACCCAGTTTGGCCACTGTCACCTCAATGCTGACTGTGAGAACTGACCCAACTAAGTCTAACTACATAAAACAATCTAATAATTAGCTAAAGACATAAAAGAGATCTACCCCTGCAAATTTGTTTGAATAACTCTTTATTCTGAAAAAGAAATATCAGGCAGTTTAGCTCAGCACTGCTTTGTTCTTCCTTAAATTGGAGCATTGCTCTTTCAATATTTTCATATTCCTGTAAAGCCAGCTTTCTTCTCAATTTCCACTTCACTGTCACCCACACCTTCTAAGTCCCTTAGATCCAGCATCACTGTTACTTTCTCTTGTTCCTGGATTCTCTGCTTTTAATTACTCACTACATTTTGCCAATTGGTACTTTACATTTTCTTCCACAATCTTTCTTTATCTTCTATTCCCTCATTTCTCACTAGCAAAGGCTAATATGCATATTATTTTTTCAGTTCCAGGAAGCTATGTGATGTGAAGAACGGCTTCTAGATAGTGGTATGGAAATTCTAAAATAGGAAGGGAGGAATCACTCCAGTTTTATCCTGTGGAAAAACCAAACTGCCAAACGTGACTCTTTTCAATGAGATGCTGAAGTTTTAGTCAGTATGTTCACTCTTCCAGATGCTCCCTCTATGCTGTCCTTCACCCTCAGGGTCAGCAAAACAGGTACTCTGGAATTCTTTGCCATCAAAAGGGTGAATTACAATAAGTCATTGATATTCTGTTTCCTGTCTTGCATTGTGACCTCCTAAAAGAATGTTAGTGTAGCTTAGGGACATGACTGGTTGAAACTCTGGCACCCAAACTCTTGACCACAATGGTATCAATAAGGCCTTAAGAATAATGTAGACTTCATAGGTCAGGGAAGATAATCAGCTAAAGTTAGAGCAGTATCTTCTGTCTTATGAGTCATCTATATTTTTTTACCTGGGGGCTTGGATTATTTAGTGATAAATTAGGTGTAAAACTATGGTTGATAACAAGAAAAATAAGAAAGAAAAAAGTTCTCCTTGAACTTAACACTGAAAACTCAGCCCAGATTACACATTAACTCATGTGTGAACGTGATCTTTAAACTTCTGAACTATAGATCATAGAATATTTTTAATATGCTTACTCTCAAAGAGAAGTAGATAAGATGATAGAAATCAAGTAACTATGAGTTTTTCTAGGAAGAGAGTAAGGTTTTGCCCCAGAAATTATGTGCTTATATTTTTAACTTTTTAGTGAGCTCTTCAAGTTATTTTGCTTGATTGGTTTTATTGGAGTTAAGAACTTATTTCATTTTATTTACATTTTCTGTTAAGATATTCATTTGATACCTTTAAACTATAGAAATACAGTTCAATTTATTTCAGTTGTTTTCCTAACTTACCATCTCCATTTGTCTATGTTATTTGCTTCAGAGCAATTTTCTGTTCCTAAAGTCTCTCATTATGTTTCCCAGTAAATATCTATTTTTCCATAAATCCTGCAATCTGTTGCTTTGGTTTTGTTTAATCTTCTAAAAAATTAGTATAATGAAAATTGCTAATCTCTATCTGCAAAAACTAAAAAATAATGAGTTAACAGATTTTACTTTATTAGGAACTCAGAGCATGAGTCCTCCATTTCTGGATTGAAGAGTGGCATACAATAAATTCACGTTATAAAATCATGACTCTAAAGAAAATGCAATGCAGTTCCATATTTCCAGGTAATTATGGAAGCCTTTGGCCTAGAGAGGTGTTAACAGGTTCCACTGGGACTCATTCTGGGAAAAAAACAAAACGAGGCAGGGACTACACAATTCCTCCACACCAACTTCTCTCTGCAATTTTTTTTTTTTTTTTTCAGTACGCGGGCCTCTCACTGTTGTGGCCTCTCCCGTTGCGGAGCACAGGCTCCGGACGCGCAGGCTCATCGGCTACGGCTCACAGGCCCAGCCACTCCGCAGCATGTGGGATCTCCCCGGACTGGGGCACGAACCCGTGTCCCCTGCATCGGTAGGCGGACTCTCAACCACTGCACCACCAGGGAAGCCCTCTCTGCATTTTTGACTGACACCAACTCATTCTGGTGCTACAGATGTTAGTGAACAGAGGATGAGCTTTTTTTTTTTTTTGAGGAGAGGATGAGCTTTTATGTGCGGAGATCCCAGAGAGTGCCTTCAGACTCACCATGCTCTGTTTTCAGCCCTGTGGAGTTCAGAACACAGGCTAGCAAACCAGCCAGAAGGAAGACCCACCCACCTCAGCAGCCAGGAAATAAATGGAAAGAACTGTTATTTTATGAAAATTGTCATGAAGTAAAAAAAAAAAAAAAAAAAAGCGGAGGAGTGGGAAAAAAAAAAAAAGAATAAATGCAAACACAGACCTGTATCCTGGGCTCTCTGAAAACAATAAAGCTCTACTTGCAGCACCAGGCTGAATTCACTTGCCATTTGTCTTTGAATTAGACTTTTAAAGCTTAGAAATTATCTAGAAAATGTTCCTTCATTACAAAGGAAAAACAAAAGAGAAACCTAGAATAATTCATCAGCACAAATTTTCCAGCTGGTTGGAGTCAGAATAGACACAAGAAATCACTTTCTAACTCCAAATCTAGGCCCTTTCTGCTCCATTATACTCTTAAAAATGGGAAAATTGAGGGTAATTTTTCTGTAGACAATTCCTATCTTTGCAAAAAACTTAATCCTTCACCTGCTACCTAAACTTGAGTTTCGATCCTTATTATGTTGATCAAGAGCTATTGACTGGGGCTTCCCTGGTGGCGCAGTGGTTGAGAGTCCGCCTGCTGATGCAGGGGACACGGGTTCGTGCCCCGGTCCGGGAAGATCCCACATGCTGCGGAGAGGCTGGGCCCGTGACCCATGGCCGCTGAGCCTGCGCTTCCAGAGCCTGTGCTCCACAATGGAAAAAGAGCTATTGACTGACATTATACTGACCTCTTTCCTCTCTTTTTGAACAGCCCATGCTTTTCATGCCACCTTTTGATTTAATCACCCATTATGGGGGCCCCATTCTAAATCTAGTCCTTATGTTCCAAGGACATCTTCCAGTTGGAATTGGGATGAGATGCTTTCTTTTTGACAATCCAGAATTGGATTGTCATCAACATCAAGAAGAGCTATCAACTTCCCTTTCCAGAAACCCTAATAAAGCCCTGTTTTCATCTCATTCCATAGAAAGAGAGTCATATGCCCATCACTAAGTCAACAACAGTGGCAAGGCAAATAGGATTACTTTTGTCAGCAGTAATTAAGACCCAACCCTGAAGCCAGGAATGAGCATTTGGGAAGGTGGATAGATACATATATAGATAGATAGATAGATAGATATAGAGATATGTATAGATATAGATAGATCTATCTATGCTAAAGAATGTCCCTATGTTGATATTTATCCAACGTGATTCAGGAATAGAGTTTAAAGTATCCGTAGGAAAGGATGGTTCCATAATCCTTACAACAGTGATTTGCAAACCTCTTTCTTGTTTGAGAAATATGTTCTCCAAATGAATGCTTGTGCAGGGGTTCATACTTCAAAGATATCAAAGCAGACCTCCTTTTCTTGCAGAGGATGGAGGTTAACAGTGGTTCCTCATCCACCCAGGAAGCTTCTTAAGCTTAACTTGAAAACTCTGGAGAAACCCTCTTGCTCCATAGGGTGCAGTTTGCAAACCAATGTCTTAGATTTTTTGTTGGGTGGGTGCTGTGCAATTATTTCAGCCAGATTACTAAGAGTAGCTAATTATTAACTGATATGAGAATGATGTCTGAAGTTGATTTATTCTTTATTATTTATTGAATGACAAAAAGCCTATATATTCTAAATACCAGCCATGCTGTTATCATAGCTGATATTTAATTTTGAAAATTAAGAAAGTCATTGTGATTTTACTTCAAATGTGGAACTTTTTTATCACTGCATATAGAGGGATATCAGGACTGCCTATAGACAGATCCAGGACTTTCTCATGAATCATAAGATTTACTCTATCTACATCAAAATCTAATCTGGAGTTAATCTGTTTATCCTAGGAAATGATTTGACCAAAAGAAATTCTTTGTAGGACCATATTTAGAACCACTGTCTAAGCCTCATTAGACCATGTTTAGGACCAGCCTTTTTTTACATAGCTAAATACATGACAACATAAAGCCTGAAAGACTCATTTACATTTTGCATTATTTACATTGTGAGTCCTTGGCATTTTGATTCAAAGTTTAAAGATCAAACCTGTAGCCACCTACATTTCTCTGCCCCATGCATTTCTACCATTCCCTTTTATTGTTGAGATATGGGAAAAGGAGATAATAAAATGTCACATATTTTTAGTAATCAGTCCAGACTTCCTACAAGGACATTGCCTTTCTAGAAGAATAGTCACAGATCAGTCACGGAGAGTTCATACAGTGTATTAAACTCAGATACCTGAATTGATTTTTTGAGAGCTAGCAAGTCTTGATACTGCCCGTCAAGCTCTTATAAGGGACAACCACTGTGATGCAAGAATAAAGTGAGCAATAGAGTTATACACTTGAAAATTCCTGGTTTCCGTTTCTTAGACTTCAAACACTACACAGAACTTCTGTTCTGCTCAAGTCACCTCAGTGTCTCTAGATAGAAATGAAACGAGGATTACATTCCAAAGGAGCAAACCCTCAGGTTAGTTGTTGTTGTATGTGTTCATTTGTTTGTTTATAATAAACAATGTTAGGAAGAAGGATAATGAGATACAGGTCACATGTGCCACATTTGTCAACTTTTTGTTCATAGCAGGCATCATTAATCAGAACTGGCCCCTCCTGATACAACCTATTTGCCACTTCCAATTTATTACACTAAAAATTTTAAAGTGAGATGATTTTGGAAGATTTAATACCTAAGACAAACAAAAAATAACTCTACAAACCAAATAAAATGAGGGAAAATGGGCAGCTATGAAGAAATCAGCACTTAAAACTGAAGAAATCCGACATAAGGGAAGTGCATGAGCAAAGTACAAAAGTTCTTAAGTATATGAAAGCATTACTTCCTTTTAAAAGCTTAGACTGTAAATATATAAAATAAAAAAATTAAATGTGGAGAAAAATGGGAAAAACTTAAGAATGAGTATCAAAAAAAAGTAGAATCTTCTTGAACAACTTTTCAAATGAGACAGAATAAGAAAAGGTTGAAAATGAATAAGGTAACTGATGAAATGACAAAGTTTTAGAAGTCTAACAAATTGTAGAGTGTCGGAAATAGGAACACAGTTTGATTGCTAATGAATGCTGGAAAACTGATGCACCATAAATTCAGGCTGACAACCACTAATGGCCTGTACATTGCACAGTAACATAGGTCTCTAGTCAGTTTTCCAGTGACACACTCTATGAATGTGAAAGCCTGCACTGAGTCTCGTGTTTATGTACTTTATAACTCTGGGGAGCACTGTTCTCATGGTAAATTGTGTGCATGATAATCCCTAAAGAGGAGTGGGGCACAACTTGCTGCACGCGACTGCCCTGCCCAAGTCTGCCCTGCGCAGGTCTGCACGTGACTGCCCTGCCCTCTGTGATGTTTTCAAATCCCCTCCTCTCTCCTTAACATCTTGACTCCTGGTGACATCTCCTCAGTCACTCTCAGAAGATGAGTTTACCATCTATTATAGATATAAAACAACAAATGAAACTACGTCAAAATTCTGCCTTCAAGCCTCCAGTTATTTCTTCAACTGTATTCATCCTTTTCTACTGTTCTGCAGATGGAATTGCTGTCTTATTTCTTATCTAGAGACTATTACTCCACCACCAATTATGCCTTTTTCTCAGTGTCTTCAAATTGTATGCATTTATGATTTATTCTATAATAATTTAATTATTTCAAAAGGTTCCTATCTTAAAAGAGCCCCCCTTATCCCTCCAGCTTCTGTCCCACTCTCTGTTTTCTCATGATAGATTTTCTAAAAAAGTTTGCCCTTTCTGCTCCCAGTAAATACCCTTCAATCTGCTGTAACTAGGTCACTAGACAATGCCATGTTACTAAATACAGAGTGCACTTTTCTTGCCTAAGTCAGGAGATTGTAAGAGACTTTGTCTGACTTTCAGTATCCTTAAGAGGAAGAAGTGAACTCCTCTTTTCCCTTTCCTTTGGGCTGGAAAGCATTCAGGATGGCACAGGCTGGAGCAGCCAGCCACCATGGGTCCAGACATAAAACTATGTCCTGATATCAATAGAGTTAACTGGCCAGCCCTGTATTACCTTCCTCTGCACTGCTGAAAAAGAACATATGGATTTCTATCTTGTTTAATCCATTGTATATGGGATTATTTTCATCAAAACAATTTAGACTAAACCCTCTCCAACATATTATACTGATGTTGATGACTCTCAAATCTATTTCTCCAGGAGGGTCAAGCTCCAAATTCCTATACACAATAACTTATTTGACATGCCTCATAGACGTCATAAACTAATAACTCCAAAAATTAATATTTGATCTTCATCTGCAAACGTGATTTTTCTCTTGCTTCCCAGTCTTTGATACTCACACCGTCATCCACTGACCTTTGGAGTCAGGTTGGTCCCCTCTGGATTCCTCACATTCTCACTCTCACCCATGCCCAGCCCCTCCTGTTGATCAGCAAGCTATTTCTCTCTTTTTTTCACTGCCATGGGCATAGTTCATCCTCTGTCACCTGGACTCTTCCAATAACCTGAGCACGATCTACAAAAGCCTGCATAATACAGTGGTTTGTGCTTCTAAGTCACTTATCAGGACACGCTGTCCCTGTCTCTCCATGCCAGCTCTCTGAGCTTCTCTCATTTTTTCATACCTATTGGACTGTTCATCCTCTCAGATCTTTACCTGCACTTTCTTCTGCATGGAACACTCTTCTCTTTGCCTTTGCCTACGTAAGTGCTACTCTCCTGCATGACTTAGTATTACTTCCAAAGCGAAACTTTTCCTGAACCCCCAGGCTAGGGTAGGTTACCCTGTTATATACTCCTATGGCCAACTGAACATCTTGTTTTAAACAATACACTTATCATCATGTAATTCTTTATTTACTTGAAGTAATCACTTATTCATTTTCCTACCTACTGAGGCAGAAACATGTCTGTTCCGTTCTCTCTAAGCCAGCACTTGGGATCAGGCACAATTCCTTGTACAAACTAAGGTATTCAGTGAAAACTTTTGACTTCTGATTTTGAAAACAATGAACAATAGATGGCAAAGCTGAAAAACAAATTAATTTAGGTCTTTTTCAAGTGTGTTTAACTAGGACTTAATTTAAGATACTTTATTAAACTGATACTCTGAGTTGCATTCACTCTCCAGCTTATTTAGTAAATTGAAATGGCCTGGTTTATACATTTGAGAAAATAATCCAACAAATTATTTTTTAATTTGTCTATTACTAGTCAAAAAGTTTATGAGGACTTTGTAATCAAATAGGCAGCAAATAAGTAATGAATAAATAGGAATGAAAAATACCAGAGGAGAAAGAACACAGTAAAGAGAAATCTGAGTGAGACTAGTGCTTGCTCTTTCAGTGACCGACCTACGAGTTTTCTTGCCATCACTCATTTAGGCAAGGCAAGTAAGCACAGTGTGACTTTTCTCCCATAGATTTTTCCAGTTTAGCTTTTGCAAATGAGATAATAGATGTTACTTTGTTGTTGTTACTGTTGTTTATCTCATCCATTTTAAAAAACTGGATATCTGGGCTTGATACCAAACTTAGAAATATAAAATGGCTATTAGGTGACTCTAATATTTGGCATCCTCTACCCTACACTTTTTAGTACATTTATGTCACCCTAACCATCTAGTCAATACAAAAAAAATATCCCATTATACTCTTGTTGGGGCCCTGCTTTTCCTTATCTAATTGCTTTGTGCCGAATCATCGACACATTCTTATTTGAGAATAATCCTTTTCACCTTTTTGTATTATGGAAATATCTGCCTAATATGTTATAGGAATACTTCAGATAGATGCTGCACCACTATGACCTCCAACAGTTAAGTTTATGTGTATGTATTAGAATATACTTAACTTGATTAATTCATTTAACTTAAGAGGCATTTTCAAAAGTTAATAAAAATCACATTAAGATCTAAAATCTCATAGGTAAATTTCCTTTTAAAAGAAGAAAGATGACTCTCAAACAATAGTCAAAGTGATTTAAATTATTTATCTTCCAACAAGAGGACTTTTAAGGATCCCACAATAAGAGTTATAACTGTTCCATTTGATCAACATCTAAATGTGCTCGACAGTTTATTCTGTACTGAAAAGAAAGCCCATTTCTTCAGGGACAGCAGTACAAAACAGCTAGATAGAACAAATCATGACTTCTCATCACTTTGGGATTCAGATAACTAATAGAGAGAGAATAGACACCAGGGCTTGTTGAGAAACTACACACACACACACACACACACACACACACACACACACACACACACAGAGAAAAGCTCATCAGTAAAAAGATGGGATTATTCACATTTGTCTGACTATGCTGTTAAATAGATTGGATATTGAAGTGGGGGTAGTGCAGCAAAGAATTCTTTAAAAAGTAACAGTTAATTGAGTTTGAAGAATAAGTTCTCTTTCTTATTTTCTAAGTAATCCTGGCTTCATCCTGAGAGATGCAGAGAAAAGGAGACAAAGAAAATCTAGTCATTTGACCTTCGGGACGTTGTCTTCACTTCAGGAACTTACTACCTCTATGACCTGGCTTTTCAATTTCAAACTATTTAGATTTGTTCCAGTATTCTAAACATTAAATGGTGTATTAGACAAACTCACAGGGAAGCAAAACTTTCTAAAAATGTCTGTTAGCAAACCCCCTTCCCCCCCAAATAAAACAAAACAACAACAAAAACAAGCCATGCTTCAGAGTCAAAGTGACTGCAGGGAAGATAACTGAGTGAAAGAAAGGTAACCGAATTTGCATTACTCTTCCTTGAGGATCACTCAGGAACCTACTAGACCTGAGAAGACAGCACTCTCCCTCCAATCCAACCCTACCAATTACAAAAATAAATGTCGTACATACAGCTAATGATCCAAGATAATGTTTAATGTCAGGAGCAGATTGTGTATGAAACCCAAACTCATTTAAGAAAATGGTTTTGTTTTTCTTCCCATCTATATGTCTTCTTAACTGACATGTCAACAAACGTAAATTACATAAGATTCATACCCTACAGTTTTCTCTAAGCACTCTGGATGGAGTGACGTTAAGAAAATTTTTCAGATTTTCAAAGGGTAAAGGTGGCAAAAGGGAAGTGAATTTACTCCAAGAAAGCCAGAAGAAGAATCTGTTGGGCTTCCTCTCTCCTAAGAAATGGAAATGCTCACAACTGTTCTCTGTGCTATATAGTGCAACTCAACAGATCAGAGGAAAGATTGGATCAAATTGCATGCAAAAACCTTCACAAGCATAAAGGACTATACAAATTCTAAATAATAGTATTGCTCTTCTGTTTGTAGACATCATCCAACCCCAAGCAACATGCAAAATAATTAGAGGATAGAAAATTTGCTATTATTTTTATGTATATGAATATTTCACCCAATGCAACCTCCTTTATCAAAACTTCTCAGAAATGATGGCTTTAATCCTTTCAGTAAGATTTCAAATTAAAACCTACAGGGCTTCCCTGGTGGCGCAGTGTTTGAGAATCTGCCTGCTAATGCAGGGGACACGAGTTCGAACCCTGGTCTGGGAGGATCCCACATGCAGCGGAGCAACTGGGCCCGTGAGCCACAACTACTGAGCCTGCGCGTCTGGAGCCTGTGCTCCGCAACAAGAGAGGCCGCGACAGTGAGAGGCCCGTGCACCGCGATGAAGAGTGGACCCCGCTTGCCACTAGAGAAAGCCCCCGCACAGGAACGAAGACCCAACAGAGCAAAAATAAATTAATTAATAAACTCCTACCCCCAACATCTTCTTTAAAAAAAAAAGAAAAAAAAAAAAAACCTACAGAATTCCTGACAGTACCATACCTAATTCATAATCATTATTTCTTTGTGACTAATTTGGTAACTGGGTTCTTATTCTGAATAATTTATCCTAAAGGAAAAAAGTCATGGAGATGTATAATTCAAGGTGAAATATTCCTCTATCCATTGTAGTTGTCAATTTTTCAACCTTCGTGTACATTAAAACTTTTTTAAGGTTCATTTTATTTTTGGTTTTATTTTGTTTTATTGGCAGCACGTGGCTTGCTGGATCTCAGTTCCCTGACCAGGGATTGTACCCAGACCACGGTAGTGCAAGTCCAGAATCCTAACTACTAGATCACCAGGGAACTTCCTTAAGGTTCGTTTTAAAATTTACTGTTTATATTGAGCACTAGTCAATTTTGGTGGCCCAGCATGTAAATTCTTTTTGCTATGTTTAGAAAATGTCCCACCTTACAGTTCTTGATGGAAAGTAGAGCCTACTATTGAACCTAAAATACTAGAAACTTGCCTTTGTGGCCTCTCAAACGACTCAGTCAGATGCATAGTAAACAAGAGCTAGAGATTCAAACATAATGTGAAGAGAGTTCTTTCAAGAGGAGTACCACAAGCATATAATCCCCTTGGGCATCTGTGGCAACGATGGCAAATGTGGTGTCACACTATTCTATGCCAGCAGCACCAGAGGTAAAAGCTATGACAGGTGTTCAATGGTGATTTCATCAGAGTCCTCCCTGCCCTGTTCTATCATGATTTTAACTGTGACCCTGGTTGTATGGTTCCCATAATCACTCTTCCTTTTCTTCCAGGAAGTTCTGTTTATGGTCATTCTGCTAGCAACCCAGTATCATTTTAATAAATTCCTGAATAAATCAAAGTTGATTACTATTGCTTATACACTATTGCTACATGGACAAAGATATATATATATAACTATAAATATATATATAATACTATATATAATACTATAAAGCTATAAATATATTACATATAATATAAACATATGCAACTAAACTATATTTATAAAACTAAACATTTTTTTTCTAAATTTCAGAAAAATAAGATAAGGACCTATTTAGGAGTAGAGCATATGGAAAAGAAAAATAATTTAAAGAAAATATGTAATGGCATAAAAATAACAAATCAGCAGTAATTCATTTGCTAATTAGTAATTAGTTAGCTAGAGGATAACAAGGAGAGATTATAATCACTTTTATTTATGGAGAACTATGTGCCAAATGCTGTACCAAGCACTGTGCTAACTTTTCACCTAATCCCCAAAAGAAGCTATGAAGTAGGTATTACTATTGTGGATGTGGATGAGAAACCAGAGGCTGGTGAAGATCAGATAATTGCTTTATTGACACAATGAATATAAAGAACATAGACGAACCTGGGTCTATCTGGTTCCAAAAATAAGCTCTTAACCATCATAACACTACCATTATGTTGTACTTATAGTCAATTTGTTAGACCAATATTGTATATAGAAGGATCATTTTCACACTTATAAACAATAATTATAAAGATAAATCCAATATTGGAAATGACAGATTTAATGCAAATTTTGCTTGAGGGTTCTGAATTTAAATTACGCCCTTGCAAAAATCCTTTCCTGTTCTCCAGCCAGTCATTTCGATATGCTTATTACGGACTCTTTATAAATAGTATTAAAAAACAATAAGTTGTAAGTTTTCATTGAATAGATTTACAATGCAATAAAAAAGCAATCAAGTAAATTATTTCTATGCTCTAGCTTAATGCATATGTTTGTTTTATGGAAATGTATAAATTCACAGTCAGTCAAAGGTTAGAACATTTAAATGTGGTCCATTTTTCTCCTGTCCATATAGAATTTCTTTTATCTTGGTGTATCTCCATGTCCTGGCTCAGTCAAGTGAAATAATAGAGTATTATCACCTGTGGTTTCTGGCACCACTCAACCTGACCCCAGGAAGTAATCAGAAATGTCATACCTAAGACAAGGTCAGAGGTGGAACTGTAGATTTGGGCTCTTTTCTCCTAGCCTCCATAACCATTTCTCAACTCTTTCATATCTGTAAAATCAGCCAACTGAAATAGAATTATTCTTGTTAATACTGTTAATAATTTTTGGTAATAGTGTCCAGAGAACAGAGCTGGGCCTCCTTAGAAAATCACAGCAGTAACTGCATGAGGAAAGACCTTCACTCATAGGAGAACACACACAGATATTCAAAGAATTCATTCCAATTAATCTTAATTTCTATAAGAATCTTAAACTCATTCTGTTGGAGAGAGGGTGTAGGAATGCAGCAGGACATGGGCCTCAGAAGGCTGAAACAATGACTGAGGGTAAAAGATCAGGTTCCTTGGAGAGACCACTTTGGAAGGGTTCAGAACCAGCTGACCCCAGGGGACAAGTGGTCAGTAATCACTGACCCCTGACATTTATATTTGGCATCCCTAGTATATACAAATTCTATCGATAGACATAGAAGTGAAAAAAAAAGTTCTAGAAGAGAGAAAGGAATGTTATCCTATACAATTATGGTAGGTTTCTTAAACTTTAATTATTTTAAAATTTTTTTCTGAAGAAAGTTTGTCACAATTTCTCAAAATCTTAGTTTTCTTTATTATATGCTTACTGAAACGTAATCAATATTTGGATGTGGAAAGTAATTACTTTAATGCTGACTCTTGTCTTGAATGGTCAGGCTTCAGGCTCAGCCACAAGAATAACAATAAAAGGAGTGTTTTTTTTCTTCTTTATAATCAAATCATTTAATTTTGCAATTTAACCATTAACCTTATTCAACAGACATGGGTCTTAATGACATAGGTTGTTTAAAAAATCAAATACATCTTTAAAGGACAATGTTTTGCCACCACTAAGATTATTCGATAAAAAGTAGCCTAAAAAAAAAAAAAAAAAAAAAAGTAGCCTAGATCGCAAAGATAAATCCACAACACCAAGAAACAATCTTTGGGTCTACAGTTTTGGTCGGCTACATTTGAAGACTATTTCCTATGCTGAAATGGTTGGAGCTGAAAACATTGATCTAGAAATTATGCTAAGTGGTATTCATAAGAAATGTACCTACCATGAAGATGAAAATAAACAGAATGACCATTAATATTCCTAACTTGAAGGAAAATCAGTGTCATCTATCACATTATAATGATGTTTACATCACCCGGGAGTTTTTCAAATAAGCCTTGTAATGAGAGGAGTCCTCTAGGAGAGAATTTTGTTTTCAGTGTTCTCAGAAATCTGTCATCTCCACTTGGTAAACATCACGCTCATTGTTTGGTTGTTACAAATTAATTTGGCTAATTGTCATTTCAGATTTTTTTTTTCTTACCCACAGTTGAAGCATCCAGTGTTGAATTTTCTGGTCAAGTGATCACTCATATGAAACTTGTATTCTAAGTCTCAAGTCTTTGTGTTCTATATTTAATGTATAAGTGTTGTGTGTTTGTGTGTGTGTGTGTGTGTGTGAGACAGAGAGACAGAGAGACAGAGAGAGTGATGCATATTTGATGTGATAAATATAAGCCTCTAAAGGAAAAATATTCTAATGCATAAAATTTATCAGTATCCAAATTTTATTTTTATTATGCCTTTCTGAATCTATAAAAATTTTCTTAAAATCTACTAAATACTTTTTTAAGACAATGTTACTTTTTGGGCTTCCCTGGTGGCACAGTGCTTAAGAATCCGCCTGCCAATGCAGGGGACACAGGTTTGAGCGCTGGTCCAGGAAGATCCCACATGCTGCAGAGCAGCTAAGCCAGTGCGCCACCACCACTGAGCCTGCGCTCTAGAGCCCACAGGCCACAACTACTGAGCCTGCGTGCCTAGACTCTGTGCTCCGCGACAAAAAGTAACTCCCACTCGCTGCAAATAGAGAAAGCCTGTGCGCAGCAATGAAGACCCAACACGGCCATAGATAAATAAATAAATACATTTATTAAAAAAAAAAAGAGAGAATGTTACTTTTCTTTCCTGCAGAAATAACTTACCATTCTAAGCATGGTTTTCCTGTGCTTCTGTTTGTTTAGGCTTGAGGCTTGGGCGGGGGTTCCTTGTATTATGTGTGATTTTCTAAGAGCAGAGGATAACATTTTTTTTTGTATAGTTCTGTTAAACTGAAATCAAAGAATCTAAGGTGTGACTAGACTTTGAAGGTTATTCTAATACAATTCTTTATATGTTCAAATTCCAGTATCAGGTGTCACAGTGCATTTGAGTAATCCAGTTTATTCGGATATTTTTCATATTGAGTTGAGTTAACCTTGAATTGGGGATACATAATTTTGATTTTTTTCTCCAAGATAAAAAATCCTCAATTTTTCTGTCATTTTTCATATGAAATGACTGCACCTCCTCTTCATTCTGATGATTTCTCCAGACACACTCCATTTTAGGCCTCACTTAAGGAGTTGTACCCATAAATAAATCTAGTTGTCTAAGTAGAGTGGGATAGTAGCACTCTTTATCTGGAAGAACAAAACAAAACAAAACACCTGAAATACCTTTCACACATTAAATACGTCCTTTTCACACATTACCAGGAAAGGATAGAAGATGAGACAACTGCCGTCTCATCACTGTGTCCATATTTTAATGAAGGAACCTTTCTTACTCATTTCCTCATTTTTCTCCCCACTTGTGCCACTGCTATAGTTCATGCCTCCAATACCTCTCACCTGGGCTGATTCAACAGCTGCCTCAGGATGTTTCAACCGCACCCCTCCCCACCCAGCTTCCGTCATCACCATGGGTGTCAGAAAACCTCCCTAACACACAAACCTGATAACGCTGCTGACTACCATGTACCAAACATTTGCCATGTGCTTTATCCTCATTTCCCAAATTCTCCAGATCACTCTTCATGGTAGAGATCATTATCCCATTCTACAGCTGATGATAACAAGGTTTGAAAAGGATGACTAAATTTCCCAAGATTGCACAGCCACTGTGTTGAGGAGCTGGAATTTGAACAGGTCTGCCAGAACCCAAATACCATACTCATTACCCTACCTCAGGATCCAGGTATCCATAGAAGGTGTACCACTTTCCAGCCTTAAACTGCCACTTACCACCCCACAGAGTAACTTCAGCAATCATGGTTTCCTGAACTTGTTATTCTCTCTCTCACTTCTTTCTGACTGCAGTATCCTATCCTCATTCTTGTCTAAATGTAACGATTTTGAAGACAATAATGATTAAAATGGTATACTAGTTTCCTAGAGCTACTATAACAAAGTGCCACAAACTGGGTTACATAAAAGAAATTTATTTTCCTTCAGTTCTAGAAGCAAGTCAAGAATCAAGGTGGCAGAGGGTCATGCTTTCACTCTGCCAGCCTTTGCTGGTTGCAAGCAATCCTTGGCATCCTTAAGTTTGCATCGGTATAACTCTATTCTTTGCCTCTGTCATCACATGGATGTCTTCCTTCTGTGTGTCTGTGTCTTTACATGTTCTCCTCTGTGTGTGTGTGTGTGTGTGTGTGTGTGTGTGTGTCTATCTCTATGTCTCTCCTCTTCTCATAAGGACCCCAGTTATATTGGAGCAAGGGTCCATCCTACTCCAGTATAATCTTACCTTAAGTTACATCTTAATTACGTCTGCAAGGACCCTAATTTCTAAATAAGTTCACATTCACAGGTAAAAGGGTTAGTACTTCAGCATATGCTTTTCGGGGAAACAACTCAACTTACAACAAATTGTAACGGTAAATAATAGTAAAATAATAACAAATTATTGTTGCCATTGTGACTGACAAATCCACATTCACTGCCAGCTATTAAAATTCAGTTGCTTACTTACCCTGAGCAACTTTCCTGATACCTCCTCTTTATCTCACATTTTAGGCAGTGATAAATGTTCCCTCCTCTGTGTAGCTCTAGATCCCTATTCACATTTCTATTACAGTATTTAGACATGTTATAATTATCTGTGTGCAAATGTCTTCCCCTCCAGACTGTGAAATCAGAGTTCTGTCTTATTCAGTTTCTTAACCTTAGCACTTTGCGTCACAACTAACATGTAACAGATATGCATTAAATAGTTCCTTAACTAAATTGGTTATCCACCACATTGCCACATTAATAAATACCATAGTGCTAACAGGGTAGAATTAATTGAGTACTCAGTTGGTGGCTCGCCATGGTCTAAGTGTCGAGAACTGTGAATAGTCTGAGATTTATTTTTCCTGCTTGCAAACTAACAAGTTAGTCTACCACAGTTTCATAGATGTTGGGAGAAAAGAATAGACTTCAGAGACACAGACAAAGGACTTTTTTACTCATGGAACAGCAGGCAACATGAGCTTCAAGTCTGCATCTGTTCTTCTTACCTCCCTGCACCCATAGCAGCAATATGTAGGTTGACTCCTGGGCATGCTGCCCACACAATGGATTTATGTCGCAGCTGAGGAGCCCAAAGTTTAAGAAACCTTAATCTTTTAAAGAGAATTGCTAGCAAACCTGCCAAACCTTTGTCCTAGAGGAAGATAATATCTTTAAAAGATAATTATTCTGGTCTCTGCCCTGATGGAAGACATTATTTCTATCTCCCAAGACTGTTTCTTCTACAAATATCCTTGAAAAGATAGTCCAGAACAAAACTTAATATAAGGCATGCAGAAGGGCCATGGAGAATTAACTCCCAATAATAAGTGTTTTATATCCATTAGTTCACCTACTCTTCAACTTGATTGTATCCCCCTTTACAGATAAGCAAACTAATGCAATTGCTTTGTCATAGTTAGGAAGTAGAATGACACTTAGTGATTGGATGGGTTTCCTTTGCCTGCTGCTTGTTTTTAGGGTTTGAGAAAACTTTTATAGGGCTTCCCTGGTGGTGCAGTGGTTAAGAATCCGCCTGCCAATGCAGATTGAGCCCGCCTGAACCCGCGTGCCACAAATACTGAAGCCTGGGTGCCTAGAGCCCGTGCTCTGTAACAAGAGAAGCCACCACAATAAGAAGCCCGTGTACCGCAAGGAAGAGTAGCCCCTGCTCACGGCAACTAGAGAAAGCCCGCGCCCAGCAACAAAGACCCAATGCAGCCAAAAATAAATAAATAAATTTATTTTTAAAAAAAAGAAAGAAAACTTTTATATCTCACTGTTTTGATTTAATGAATGTTTATTATGTGCTGGGAACTATTTCATGTGATTTTATCCTCTTCCTTGGTGGTCCAGCGGTTAAGTCTCCGTACTTCCATAGCAGGGGCATGGGTTCAAGCCCTTGTCGGGGAACTAAGATCCCACATGCCACAAAGCGTGGCCAAAAATGTGTGTGTGTGTGTGTGTGTGTGTACATATATATATATATATATGTACACACACATATGTATATGTATATATATATAACAAAACTAAATAAAACAGCTCTAACATATGGGTATTATAGGAATAAAAACTCTGACTACCTCATTGAGATGGTGTAAGTAGTAGTTAAGTTAATATCTGAAAGCACTTTTCATAGTACCTGGCATTTAAGTGCTCAATAAATCATACATACTATTTTGTGCATTGTAAGATGAGGCATAGAAAGATTAAATGCTCATGCAAAGTTATAAAATTATAAGTAGCAAAGCTGAGATTGGAGTACAACATGTCTGAACAGCAGAATATAATGCTGTTACTCATTATACTTGCTTATCCACCTTTATGATGTCTCACACTGTCTCTTCTGAACCGCACATCTCTTGTGATATCCCTCCGATTCTAGTTCTGATTCCCTTACATTCTTGGCTCTTCACACTGCCCTGTAGATCCCAGCATAACGATGCTTCTCCTGAAGTCAGATTCTCAGCTCCCACTAACCCTCTCATGTCCTTTGGGCATCTCCAGGAAGGCAGGTATAGCACACCATAGGCTGGGCATTGAAACACCTTCCCCAGCCCCCATGCCCCTTAGAAAATACTCTCTGGTGCAGTGATTCTCAAACTGCTGGGTGCAGTCTCAGCATGGTTTAAGATAAATCTGTTGTGCCAGAAACAGCATCATAATGAAATAGACTGAAACAAAAGAGAACAAAATAAAATAGAAAATGTTATATTACATCTCACCTGAGAAAGGTAAATAATGTGTGTGTGTGTGTATGTGTACATGCACACACTGGGTCCCATTGTAAACAGTCAAAAGTTTGAAAGCCTCTTCTTCAGAAAAATTCCATATGTAGAAATCCACATACTGGTAAAACCTTTTCACTCTGGAATCTAAATGTCTGGACTAAATCTTTTTTTTTTTTTTAATCTATTCCCTTTTCAAACTCTTTTTAGGCAAAGGTAGGCAACTTGCCATCAAATTATCACCAACTACATTACCATAACCTATGTTGGTTTTTTTTTCCAGTATTGATGCCAAGTGGAGAATTTTCCAGCAGATAGAAAGCCTACCTCATAGCTTTTGAAATCAAGGAGCTACAACATCAAGGATGTTCTTTTCAGGTTCTAACACAACTAGTCTGGCTCAGGCATTATGGCACAGTCTTATTTAATCTGAGAAAGACGTTATATTAATCTTAATAAACCTACTCTCTTCTTTTTACTAGATATAAACACATAAAAAGTTCATGCTAATAAAAAATTCGATGACCATTTCTCTTTATATTGCTCACACACAGTCTGCTTCTTAACTAATTCCCTTGTAATTTGCTCACATGTTGGGACCCATCCTTCAAGGAAATTTCCTTACTTGTCATCAGCAATCAATTAGGAATCATTAATTAGTCTATCATTTATCTGATTTATTTAATGCCAATGTTCTCTTTGAAGGACTATTCTTATCCTCTAAATGTACAGGAAAGTTAGAGTTTATTAATTTAAATAGGAAGAAAGAGAAACTTAGGGACTTGAAATGACTTTCAAAGCTTTCTCAATTAATAAGTGTTTGTTGTCTTCTCTACTGCTTTGAATTCCCACGTGTATTAGTTTCCTATGGCTGCTGTAACAATTATCACAAATGTAGTGGTTTAAAACAACAGAAATTTGTTATCTTATAGTCCTGGAACTCAGAAGTCTGAAATGGAGCTCATTGGGCTAGTGAAATATTAGCAGGACTGCATTTCTTCTGAAGGCCTACCTTAGAATCTGTTTCCTTGCCTTTCTAGCTTCTAGAGGCCACTCACGTTTCTTGACTCATGGCACCATTACTCTGTTTTCAGAGCCAGCAATCTTTCTCTTGCTGCCATCTATCTGTTTCTCTTCTGCACCTCCTCTTCCATTTATAAATACTCTTGTGATTACATAAGGCCCATCCAGATAATACAGGATAATCACTCCATGTCAAAGACAGTTGATTAGCAAACATAATTCCATTTGCAACCTTAATTCCCTTTTGCCATGTAAGCTAATTTATCACAGGTACTGGGGATTACAACATGCACATTTTAGGTGGCCAGTATTCTGTCTATCACACCAGGCATAATAGATAAACTATTATGTGTAGGACACTGGAGAAATGTAGATAGGTAAAAAGAGCCATAGAGATAGAAAGAAAAGGATGATAAATAATGAGATAGAGATAAGGATAGGTATAGATGTAACTGGTATGTCCCCATTCACTAGCTTCAGGTACAAGTAAAATCATATTCTCACTAAAAATTTCAATCTCTAAGTGCCAAAATTAACAAGATGTTCCCAAACTCTCTTTTATTTTACCTAAGAATTATTCACCAACTTTAAGGATTAACTCAGTTTGAAAGGTATACTCTTTCTTTCAAAATCCTGCTGGTAAAAGATTAGAAAATTAAATCAGGGCAGGAGAAGCCCTAGTTTTTGTTGTCTCTGTTTCAATTACTGCCAGCACAGTGGAAGAGAGGTACAGACTAAATAGAAATATGATACCTAAATAGAACTTTATCCATTAATGAAATTTAAGGAGGAATTAAAACTCTACCTAGTACCAAAACAAACAAAAATATCAGGTCTAGTGACTGTCCCAGGCAAATCATATCCCAATCTGCAAGTAAATATTTAAGAGTACAGAAAAAAGAAAGAATATTCCCTCAACTCATTGTATGAGAAGACAATAACCTTTTTTTAAAATTTAATTTAATTAATTTATTTATTTTATACAACAGGTTCTTATTAGTTATCTATTTTATACATATTGGTATATATATATGTCAATCCCAATCTCCCAATTCATCACACCACCACCACACACACCCCTGCTGCTTTGCCCCCTTGGTGTCCATACATTTGTTCTCTACATCTGTGTCTCTATTTCTGCCTTGCAAACCTGTTCATCTGTACCATTTTTCTAGATTCCACATATATGTATTAATATACGATATTTGTTTTTCTCTTTCCGACTTACTTCACTCTGTATGACAGTCTCTAGGTCCATCCACATCTCTACAAATGACCCAATTTCATTCCTTTTTATGGCTGAGTAATATTCCATTGTATATATGTACCACATCTTCTTTATCCATTCGTCTGGAGATGACAATAACCTTAATACCAAAACTTCACTAGGAAAACATAAAAGACCAATTCCATTTACAAGCATAGCTTAATATTTTTTATTTATTTATTTTATTATTAATTTTTATTGGAGTATAATTGCTTTAATCTTGTCTTACTTTCTGTTGTACAGCAAAGTGGATCAGCTACATGTATACATATGTCCCCTCTTTTTTGGATTTCCTTCCTATTAAAAAATTTTAAATAAAATATTATCAATCAAAATCAAGCAATGTGAAAAATAAGTGATCAAGTTTTGTTTAATCTCCAGGATGCACGCAGAGATGAGATTCAGATAATATATCTGAATGAGTCAGAATAAAGTTTTAATAAAATTCAGAAAACATGTTTCTTTTCTAAGAGAAACAGGTAAAAAGTTCCCATGCAAAAAGGGAATAGAATTGGGCTTTTTTTAACCCAATAAAGGGACTTTTTAAAAGTACAACAAATGGCATATTTAATGGAGAAATATTTGTTTAATTCCCTTTAAGTGAAGAACAAGAAAGGAATGCCCACTATAACAACCACTTTTTGAAACTGCAAGAGGGACAAGGGGAAAAAAGTGTTAGGATTTGGTACGGAGAAAAAAAGATTAATTCTCTACAGACTTTAAAAATTTATTGCTATTAAGGCTTTATTTTTTAAGAATCGTTAAATGTTCACAGCAAAACTGAGGGGAAAGTACAGAGATTTCTTATACATCCCCTCCCCCCCACACATACATAGATTCCCAGTATCAATGTCCCCCACTGGAGGATACATCTGTTAAAATTGATGAACCTATATTGACACACCATTATTATCCAAAGGCCATAGTTTAAATTACAATATACTCTTACTGTTGTACATTCTAGGGATTTTAACTTTAATGAAATCCAGTTTATCGATTATTTCTGTCTTAAACTATGCCTTTGGTGTTATATCTAAAAAGTCATTGCCATACCCAAGGTCATCTAGGTTTCTTTTGTGTTATCTTCTAGTTTTATAGATCTCCTAAGGAGTTACATGGCCAGCGCCAGAAGAAGAAAAAGGTAACTCCTTAGAAGATAACCTTGCTTTCTCAATCCTATAAAGGGTCACGGTGACCCACCACTAACCTTGTACGTGCAGACATCTTTGGTACAATGCCAGTAAATCATTTCCCTTAAGGATAGCTATTGATGCAGAACAGACTGGTCAGATGACTTGGGGAGATACTGGATCGCACCTAATGGAAGTTCTTAGCTTAAATACTTACTGTTTATGTTACTAACTATATTACTTGTATTCACCAAAATCACATACATACTGGCCTCCCCCTTTACCTCTTCAGAACAGTTCTCAAAACTCTCTGAGAGACTGTCTTCCTGGTTATAATACACAATTTGGCTCAAATAAAATTTTCCATTTCTTTCTTAGATTGACTATTAATTTTTTTTCATTGACAATGGTAACCTTGTTATTGAGGCTTTCCTTGACCAATCCTAGCTACAGACACACACACTTCACATCATATCATTTTTCCCTGCTTTATTTTGTCTCTCTTTAGTGCTTATCTCTACCAAATGTTTTATGCTTTATTCATTTATTTTGCTATCACAACCACTATTTTACGGGTTTGTATATATAATAGAGGTAATATACACAAGAATAATAAATATCAAATTCTGGATAACTTCATTAATTAAAGAAGGAAACAGGGTCAGGAAGGAATACACAGGAGATTTCAAATATATCTTAAGGTTAAAAAGAAAGAATCTGAAGCAAATCTGGCACAACATTAACATTTTTCAAAATTATGAAATGAGTACTCAGATGTTTCTTGTATATTTTGTAAAATTTTCCAGGGAGGAAAACCCATCTACCCCCAACCCTATCATCTCATTCATGGTTAAGGATATTTTACACGTGGACTCCTATGGTTGTGACTCATCACATTATGAACTCCACTCTCCTTGCCACAGCTGCTAGATCAGAAGTGACATCCAGTCTTGGTCACATGCAGTGCTGGACCAGCTCTCCCCACCCTCCATTATTCTTGACACCGATTCCTACTATAGCCATCATGGTGAGTTTCCTTAGGTAACATCTAGTGTTCTTTGCTTTCAAAAGACCTAAGTAAAGACCAGCTTCAGCCATAAGAGTGGATATAATAAAATTCTATCATGGAAGCGAATGATTTCTATACACTGTATCCTGCAAAGCTCCTCAGGTGTTATGCAAAATTTTCCATATCCTTCTCAGGAGACTTTGAACTCTTCCTACCAAGAATATTAAGGGGACATCTTTATAAGGAAACAACAACAATAGCAACAACAAAGTTTTCATCACCCTAAATTTATATCACTAAGATGAGCCACTTAAATGAGTCTAAACAAATGCAGTCTACTCCAAAATGACCCACTATATACCCCAAGACCAGGAAGCTGTTGACAACTTAAATAGCGACATTGATTGCTCAGTGTCTGACTAATTGGGTTCCCACCAATATACTTCATCCATATTTAAACGCTCCCTTTAAGAACCTGAGGGTGGATATGATATTCTGTCTCTACTTTTCAAGTCATCTGCAATTTAAAAGAGGAGATTTTTACTGTGGTTTAAAAAAAAAAAAAAGCATTTTAACAAGAATTTAAAACTTTGAGTGGAAAGAATTCTGCTTCCACAGCTCAATTTCAAGCATCAGTGCCCCCTTACTCTCTTTTTCTTTAAGGCTTTGACTTTGCTTATGCCTAAACCTAAAGACATTCTTCTACTAACATAATTTATTTCACATAACTAATTTAAATTCCTTCATCTCACCATATTTCATTTCTACCTAAATGTTTATTTTCATATGGGAAATAACTATTAACTGTTGTAATAATATTTAAGAAGCTATTCATCTCTTTATACAATACTGTTTAAAATGTAAAATAGTAATGGTTTAATATGCACTTACATAATTTTATAGAAAACTACCCCTTTCCACCCTGCCTTTCTGTGTTAAGAAAGGATGTTGAAATGTAAAATAAATTTTTACTGTTACAATCATGTTATAATGAAGTATAATTTAACCTCACATTTTAAAAGCAAATACTAGTTTAGATGTGGCTTACTTCATAAGTCTATATAATTAAATTTATAGTAACTAATCCTACAAGAAGATAGTGTGCACATTTATCAATATTTTTGAGAAGACAAAAGGGAGCCTCTTCTTTTGAGGATGAATGCAAATGATGTGCCCTCTACAGTTTAGTGTCTTTCCACAAATACTTCAAATTCCATTGTGAGGATGACACACTTTATTTTACTGATGAAAGAAGTGAGGCAGATAAACTCCCTCTATCCATATTTTTTTAGATCTTAAGAATCATACACAGAATGTTTTTGGCAGAAGTCAAAACTTTATTATTCTCCAGACAAACTCCTTGAGAGTTTCTCTAATAATTCTGATAGACGTCCTGCCATGTGCCCGACGCCATACGATGTTTGGCAGATGATATCAGGATATAATCTGAGTGCATAGCTGTTCAAGCTAGAAGTGCTTGTACCTAAGAATCATATGGTTTTATTACAGGACAGTTCAACCCTAGATGCAACTGTGGTTTAATAATGTTTATCTTTAATTCATTCCATAAACAGTTTTCAAATGCCAACTATATGTGAGGAATTAACTAGATATTGAGGAAACAAAAGACTAATAAAATTAGTTTCTTGAGGGCTTCGCTTCCCTGGTGGCACAGTGGTTGAGAGTCCACCTGCCGATGCAGGGGACACGGGTTCGTGCCCCGCTCCGGGAAGATCCCACATGCCGCGGAGCGGCTGGGCCCGTGAGCCATGGCTGCTGAGCCTGCGCGTCCGGAGCCTGTGCTCCGCAACGGGAGAGGCCACAATAGTGAGAGGCCCGCGTACCACACACACACAAAAAATAATAATAATAATAAAAATAAAATAAAATTATACCTTTAAGAGGTATTTTTCTAAAGTTAATATATTTTGTATTGACTCTAAACATTATGTTTCATAATTGAAATTAATTATCTATTTTAACTGAGAATGTAATGAATCAAATCTGTATGACTATTTTGAAGACATTGAGGTGTATCATAACATTAGAGACTTGGTTTCAAAGCATCCTGCAATCTCTACAGTGATTCCATTAGGAGAGAGGCTTAAACAAGTCTGAGATTGGAGTGGTTACATGGGTTGTTTTGCTGGCCACTGTACCCATAGTCAGTAATCCAAATAATTATATTTAAAGGATCACTAGAGAATTAACAAATATATAAATACTTTCACTTATTAATTTATTAATTCACCTACTGGAAATAAACAGAGAAACCAAATACAGTATGGAAAGTGTGAGCTATTGCCCAGAAGGATCAGGGAATTATAGGACCTGGATATGGACCTCAACCACTATGAGCCTTGGTTTTATTACCAATAAGGGGAAAGAAGTGTCTTAGTACAGAGCAAGCTGGAAAAATAGAATTGAAATCTCGATGAAAGGGACATTTAATTACACTAAGTAAAAATGTAAATAATAAAGAAGAAATTAAGAGAAAAACATATTGAAAGAAAAAGAACCATGAACAGAAAAGAACAGGTTCAAGAAAAACAATTCTGGGGCTTCCCTGGTGGCACAGTGGTTGAGAGTCTGCCTGCCGATGCAGGGGATGTGGGTTCGTATCCCCGTCCAGGAAGATCCCACATGCCGCGGAGCGGCTGGGCCTGTGAGCCATGGCCGCTGAGCCTGCGCTACACAACGGGAGAGGCCACAACAGTGAGAGGCCCGTGTACCACCAAAAAAAAAAAAAAAAAAAAAAAGAAAAACAATTCTGGAAGTAAAAAATATCAAAATTGCAATTTAAAACTAGGTGTATAGTTAAACATCAAGCTTAGATGCAGAGAGAAGAAATAATTAGTTAAAGATAGAGAATGCTGCATATATAAGAGAATGTTTAAATGGAGAAAGTCTAAAAGTCTAAAAGAGAAAAAAGAGATAAAGGACAGCATGATAAATAAAGCTGTTTTTCATGTAATTAGCAAGCTTATTATAACAAGATAAATTTTTAAAAGTAGAATAAATAAGAAAGAGAGAAGAGATAAAGGAGGTATAGAAGAAGAAGCAGAAAAAAGAGGAGAAAAGGAATAAGAGAAAGAAGACAGGCATTTCCTTAAAGATATAGAGACTCATTATAGGTCTATAGTAATTAAAACAGTGTGGTATTGATGCATGAACAGAAAAACAATGGATCAGAATAAAGTACATGGAAAGAGATCCACAGATATGACACTAGTATACGAGTGATGTGAAATTATAAACCGGTGAAGAGGTGGACAATTGCTGGGACAATTGGCTATTCTCATGAATAAAAATACAATTAGATCTTCATTTCAGATCATACACAAAAATTCAGCCAAGTTAAGTCAAAATATAAAATTTTAGGGCATTTCAAACTGAACTTACATATTTTTTTAACTGATAAAAAATATATCATCAGAATTTTTTATGCTATAACCATTATTTTATGCTGGATAACTTTATTTTCCATGGAAATATATTTTTATATACATGCTTGCTTTTCTGTTTTCTTTATTATGAGCTAGTTCTTTATTAAAAATACACTTTCTAAAATTGTCCAGTTTTAACTATTGAGTAACATTTCATCCACTATTCAATATTTTAAACATCAACTAAGGGTAAGGTACGTACATTGATTACAGTTATAAAATCTTTAAACTTTTTCAATAATTCATTGGTTAATATTTTTGTTTCCAACATTTCTTCTATTCTTTTTACCATCTATCATTCTAAAAATACATTTTGTAAATATATTCTTTAAACACACCTTTAAATCTTCATATAAATATCTGCATTTCTTCCTCCCCCTCCCTCTTAAGAAGTATTATTCATGGCCTCCTACTGAGCTTCTATGCTATTTTCAAATGTCATGTGTTTTGACTATTTACTGCTGTGAACACACTCCCCTAAAACTTAGTAGCTTAAAACAATGACCACTTAATTGTTACATACAATAATATAGTTCAGATATGTGGACAGGGCACAGTGAGTTTGGATGGTCTCAGCTCCACATGATGGCTGCTGGGCAGCACAGGCTACACATGATTTGTCAGGCCAGGCCAGGCAAGTTGAAAATGTGGGACTTTGTTTACACATTATTAAGGATTTCGAGTTGGTGACAGCAGAACACTAAACCAAGCACAGGGCTTCTCAAGGCATGGGGGCTTCTGTTTGACTGTTCAGGTCGTACAGCACCCAGCAGCACGCCATCCAAGATGGCGTCTTCACTCACATGCTCAGTGTGTTAACCAGGATAGTTGGAAAGACTGGGGGCTTGGCTACAATGGCTCAGCTGCGGTCACTGTGTTTGGGACCTTGTTCTCACTGCTGGCTGGGTTTCTTGGCTCTCCTCTATGTAGTTTTAGGACTTTTCTCTTTCTACATGGTATTGCCACATAGGGTCTTACTTTGGTTTAGGCTTCTCATAGCCTGGAAGATGGATTCCAAGAGGAAGAAAGTGAAAGCTGCCTATTCTTCTGGACTTAGAAGTCTACTGCATTCTATGGGGTGAAGCTAGTGGCAAGGCCAGCAAGGATTTAAGGAGAGGGTAAATAAGCTGCATTCCTTAATGTGAGAAGCAGAATGTGATATGAAAGAGAAGGAAATGTGGGGACTATCATGTTAAGTACATAATATTAGAGATGAAAATTACTATAAAAATGTGAGGCAGAAAGCTTAGCATTTGAACCCAGGATTGTTTAATTTCAAAGTTCACACTCTTTCCACTGGTCCAAACTTTATCTCAAGGATTAGGCTGGATTTTATTTTAAGAATTACATCAAAATAAAAGGGCTTATAACTACAGGGTTTTTATTGTTTGTTTGTTTTTGTTTCTCAGAATCATGGTAAACAAGCTATACACACCAAACTTAGTTAACATTCAATGAACTGAGGGTTTAAATTGGAATTATAAAAATTTATCCATAATTTGACTAAGAAGGAAGTGGTGTTTTTCCACTAATTTCTGAACTAAAAGTGAGATAAGTCTATTGCTTTCATACTATTAAATAATTTCTATAAAACTCGAATGACATTATATTTCTAATTATTTTTATATCATTAAGTAATAGAAATTAGAAAACTACAGCTAAATTGAAAAGAAGGAAAACTGTATAAAATTTAGGAAATGCATACAATTAAAAATATTAACTAATTTTTATTTCCATTTCCGAGACTAACCACTATTAATATTCTATGCATATCTTCATTAATTTTTTTATCACCATTGAACACAGTATAAAAAATAAGCTTAGAAACATCTCTATTATTTTATTCATCAGCACCTTTTCCTTACCTTAAATTACAATTTTTCTGTATCATTACGTTTGTTTGCAATTTCTTCTCACTTATCTATTATTTCCAAGGTTTGGCCAAATGTTACTTGCTTCAATAAAGGCATTACAAAGAAAGGAACTATTTTTCTGTACTAGAGTAAATTACGGCTTTAGAGTCAAATTGTTTGGCAGTAGATGGAATAAAGAATATGAAACAATAAAGGAAACAACATTATCTGAGGTAGAAGAAGAAAACTGAAGGAATTGTACTGTCTTGTATTTCCAAAATAATCCTGCTAGATTTTCTTACATTGTTATTTCTCAAATAGTAGCAACACCATAACTTTCTTGTAAAGAGAAAAAGGAAAGGCTTATCCATAATTTAAGTATGAGTCTAAAGTAATTAACTGTTTCATTCAAATTTTTGAAAATAATACATTAGTTGAAATTACATTTATTACATAGCTTTCTTGCCTTCAATAAATTTTTTTGTTTCCCTCATATTTTGGAATGTGAAGTTAAATAGAATTCACTGAGTGGTTTCCAAGTCAAAGTGAGAACCTTTTAAAACAGAGCTCCTAACACAGTATGGCATTGTCTCTAATCTTTCTTAAATTTTTTTCCACCACTATTATTATTATTATTATTATTATTTTTTTTTGCGGTACGTGGGCCTCGCACTGCTGCGGCCTCTCCCGCTGCGGAGCACAGGCTCCGGACGCGCAGGCCCAGCGGCCATGGCTCACGGGCGCAGCTGCTCCGCGGCATGGGGGATCCTCCCAGACCGGGGCACGAACCCGCATCCCCTACATCGGCAGGCGGACTCCCAACCACTGCGCCACCAGGGAAGCTCCAACCACTATTCTTAATATGCATATAAGCTGTTCTTCCGATAAGGCTGTGTGAAAATAAGACCTTACAGAGCAACTATTTATAAAAGAGAGAGTTTTCAGATTTTTCTGAGTAATAAGACACACTGTGTGTCCTTAAAACATACCCTGTGTGATTTCCAAGTGGAATCATGCACTGTCATAATGACCATCGAATTTTCCATTGTATAAAAAGTTCACTGTGTAGCTATATCCTGAAACAAATGTAAATTAGATATACCATTACCTAAAAATTATTTCTCAATTTTGACATCTAGGTCTTATATTCCAAAGAGCAGATTTCTTGAGTTTTTACATTGTATAAAATTTGTACACATATGAATCCATGTAACAGAAAATTGTCTAATATGTTCTTTTCTCCTCTGAAAACTCATTTTGCCATTGCTGAAATGTCAATAGGCAACGTTATAATGGTTTAAACTTGTCAACCCATCATTGCAATGTTTGAAAAATTATTTGCGAATAACCAAAAAATATATCACAATTATTTCTAGATGATCTTTAGGAAGTTTGCATAACAGAAAATTGAATGGAATTTTCCTGTTGTCTTGTTGTGCTCCAGCTTTAAGCTAGAGGTAAAGAATGTACTGGACATTCTAAAGTGAGCCTCCTACAACTGGTCCAGTCCCGGCTAACTCTGAAGCAGAACAAGGCCCTGTTGACAGTCCAGACAGGGAGAGGATGGGACCAAGGAAAGCAAAATTATAGTCCTCAGCCTCCTGGGGAGTGTAATGTTCACAGAGAAATTTTCTTTCCATTCCACTGGGAGGATGGGGCACTCTTTCTTCGGTGAATGGGACTCCCTCCCACAAGTACAGTTACTCTTAACTCTCTGGGAAGCTGGGAGGTACTATAGAGCTTCAAGGCTATTCATAAAATCCAGGCAGCTATATCTGCTGTTCCCAGAATCACCCAAATTAAGCCTTTGTTTGTTTGGAGTAGGAAAAGTGATAATTATCATTCTTCTCTACTTGGGTTCCCGACATTAGTTCTACCAGTTGCTTTTTTTTTTTTTTTTTTGGCCACACCACGCACCTTGCAGGATCTTAGTTCCCTGACCAGAGATCAAATCCAGGCTCCGGCAGTGAAAGCACCAAGCCCTAACCACTGGACTACCAGGGAATTCCCACCGATATGCAAAACCTAGCTTTAGAAATTTCAAATGAAACTTTTCTCTTTCAACAAAGACTGTCACTTGGAAATCAAAAGCACTTTTGCTTTCAAGGTATTGTTTGCAAGATAAACTTTAAAAAGCCAGAATATATGCACCTGTATGTACATAAGCAGAGAACAGAAGGGAATATTGCTACCAGAGCAATGGGTACAAGGAAGCATGTAAAACAATATCTTATTTAATACCACGACTGTTATCCTGGGCTGGTACAACTGAGGCACAGAGCTCCAGAAAAATATAACCAAGACCCAAATTCAATTGTTCTGACTTCAACTAATGCATTTTTTTTCTTTTTCTATGTTACTACATTACTTCTATCTCACATGATCTCAAATTATTTCTTTTATACTTGTCAAGACCAGTTATATAATAATGATGTTTATTACTCATATTTATAACTAGAACTATTACATCAGTTTAACATTTAAATGTTGTTGTCAAGAAAATAATAATACTATCATATTAATAAAAATCAGTTATTAAAATTGAAAGCTAAAGTAATAATCTACTCAGTACAGTTGAAAAGTCTGAAGACTCTCAGTAAACAAAATAAAATAAATGGGAAAATTACCTACTCTTTGTAAAAATAAAACTAATAATACATTACCAGAAATAATTAATATTTACAAAGTACATTTGACCAGGACCTGGCTAATAGAAACTAATTTTGTAACTAATGCAAAATAAAATATTCTAAAAAAGAACACAAAATTTGGAAAAGTAAGTTGCATTAAGACTTTTATTCTCAAGTGAGTATTTAAATATTGTTTTATTTTAAATATTTACAATAAAAAGGAAATTATTTTTCTATACAAGTTGAAATAATAAGTTGTAATACTCTTTTTAAATTAATTTTGTAACATCTTTATTGGAGTATAATTGCTTTACAATGGTGTGCTAGATTCTGCTGTATAACAAAGTGAGTCAGCTATACATATACATATATCCCCATATCTCCTCCCTCTTGCGTCTCCCTCCCACCCTCCCTATCCCACCCCTCTAGGTGGTCACAAAGCACCGAGCTGATCTCCCTGTGCTATGCAGCTGCTCCCCACTAGCTATCTATTTTACATTTGGTAGTGTATATATGTCCATATACACTACCACTCTCTCACTTTGTCCCAGCTTACCCTTCCCCCTCCCTGTGTCCTCAAGTTTTGACTTACCAAAATTGTAGTCTACTTTTACTTTTAAATACTATTTGAAGTAGATAATGAGACAATATTGTTTCAATTATCCATGTGAAAATTCAAGCACTGTACCAACAGACACACACAAAAACCCCCAGATTCCCACATGATATACTTTGCTTGAAGAAGAAATTTTTAAATATTAGTGTCATAAAAACACATTATGCTTTGCCTAAAGGCATCTAAGTGGTTTCTGATGTTTGGGCATTATGTAAATGATTTTTCTAAATATCTTTTTTGTGGATTTTCATCTTTATTTTAATGTCAAATTGGATTTCATGATGCCCAGTAGGCAACTGAAGTTTTTAAGCTTATAAACTATACCCATTTTTATATTTTATTTCATTCTTTTGTATTTTATTTGCATGTTCCTTCTGTTTCCAATAACTGTAAAATTTATTTTAAAATGATAAAATATCTTCAACATGCTAAGTTCTATGCTTTCCCAAATTTAATGAATCCCAAACCAAAGAAACTCATATTGATTAAAACCCCTCTATCATTAGAGTTGCCTTCAAATAAAGTCCAGTTTAAATAAAGATAACTCTTTCTTGCTTCTTACAAATTATTAGTTAAAATGTGTTAAATATTTTCAGTCTAACCGTCCAGTTTTACTCTACATCCTCCTTTGTCTTGCTCTACTCCCTAGAAGAATGACCCATTGGGATTGCATCCGATTGCTCCATTGTTTTCAGATTTTCTATTGCTGCTGGGCAATGGGAAACAGCAGCAGGAGATGGGAATGTGGGAGGAGAGTGATGTTAACACACTGATATCCGCTGTTCTCTTCTTGACCAGTCACCATTTGGCTGTGCCCCTTAGCTGAAGGTCACAACTTCTTCTCCATATAATTATCCTCTGTGGGTCCTAGTAGCCACTCCTTCCCCTTCCTCTTGCCCCTTTAGGTCTAGGTGTGGTAATGGCTTCCCAAAGTATTACCCTGTAAGGGTAATTATATTTCTTAAACCTTGCCCACACCTTTAAAAATAGTCTTTTAATTAAACTCTTCTCAAATAACCTAGCTTGAATGATCTATTTGTTCCCTTCCAGGACTCCCATTAATACATACAATTTCTCATAGAACTTTCTGAAATATTTATATAGTTTAATACTCTTGGTACTCATAGAACCTTAAATGTTTTTATACATAAACTCAAAGGTCAAGCTGTTGCTAGTGTGTCATAGTAGCATGTAATCTAAATTGCCAGTAACTATGCATTTCACTTTAATATCTCTCAGCCCCTATTGTATTATCTAGAGTCTATGTTGTTCAGTAATAACTAGAGTGTTCTTTTACGATTTACCTTCCCTCATGAACTTCTTAGTCTTATCCTTTTCTGAAATTCCTTCAGTCATTGGCTTCACTCTCATGACTTTAAGTTTTCTCAACAGCTGTGATTAAATATTAACTTAAAATAATTAAAAGGGTGGTGGTTCTGCATAAATGTAACTTTAGGAATGCAGATTTAATAGGTCCCTAGAGGTACCCATGACACTCTAATTTTCTACATACTATAGAAAATTATGAAAATATACCTTGTAGGGTTGTAAAGGTAGCTAGACAAAAGTAATAGCTGTAAGATCTAGATTTTCCATTATTATATTATGTGATGACCACTCTCAGAATTCAGGAGAATTTGAAACCCCAATAAGGCAGAATTTAAGATACTCAAAAATACTAAAGAGTCATGAGCAGGACCCAAAACTTATTGAGCTGTAAGACCCCATGACTGGTACTTTCTCCCAATACAATAATCACATCATTCTAGTCTGTCATTTTTATGCCCTTTTGTAATATTTAGTTCTCAGATAACCAATAATATTAAATTTTATAAAAAAGGAACTCAAGTCCCTTAATTGATCTCCCTACTTAAAGTTTTACACAGCTTCAATATCTTTTCTAAATGGTCACAGAGTGCATTTTCTAAAACAAAAGCACTACATTATAAGACTTTGAGTAGCCCCCATCACAGAGATTTACAAGATAAATTCAAGACTGTCACTGAATACTTACTAACACACTAATCTTTTTGAACTTCCTTGTATTTATCTTTCTATTTCAGCTTCTCAGCCTTCGATCATGCAATTCTCTCTGCAAAGAACCCCTTTCTCCATCTTGCCTGCCTTCTGCACACCCAATCATCTTTCAAAACTCAGCTCACATTTTGACAACATGCCTGGTTTCTAAACTGTTAGCACATCCTGCCCCTAATACTAAGGAGTGTATTTCTATTTCAGTGCCTAACCTGCATTTATTTATTACATGAGTTTCCCTCTATTAGACTGTGAATTCCTTAAGGGCAAAGAATGTGCTTATTCATTGCCATTTCTCCTGCACCAGCTAAGTGACTGGCATTAGAGGTACTCAATTCTGAATGCTGCATGAATGGTGATGGAACTCCTGGAGCAGATCTGTCCTCCATCATTCCTCCTCCCTAGCAGTACATTCACTGCAGTTCTTTGAACAATGTTTTAAGATTCTAACCAAACTCAGTCAAATGGTGACTTATATGAGGCAGAAGAACCACACTTCCTTACAAAAGAATCCCAATCAATAATTGCAAAAATTGTGAGGAAAAGAAAAATCACTATTAGAAAACTACAGTAATAATTGCTGCAGGCAAGATCCATCAGTGCCTGTTAAAATTATTGGGCAGAAGTTTAAGGAGAAATAGGATACTTAAATAGTTTCAAAGTATCTCCCCCCAAATATTTATTAGTTACAAAGAGAAAAAGAGTAACTTTACAGTGGAGAAACCTGTTGGACACTACCTTAACCAAGTTTACATGACCAGTGTGAACTCATGTCAGTGTCATGTACCTCCGTGATGATACGATGACTACAATTTACCTATGTGGTATCTTCCCAATTACTCATGACCCCAGTATGACTATGAGAAAACAGCAGACAAACTTAATTTGAGGGACGTTCTGCAAAATACTCAACCATTACTCTTCAAAATAATCAAGGTCATGAAAGACAAGGAAAGAGCAAGGAACTATCACAGATTAGGGGAGACTGAGGAGACATAAATGCTGTGTGAGATTCTGGAACAGACAAGGCACATTGGTAGAGAAATTGGCAATATCTGAATAAATGTCACTGATGGTTTAAAAGATTAAAGTAAATACACAACTGGAACTTGGCATCTTTTGACCATCAGTTTAAACTTCCAGATATAAAATAAGTACTGGGAATGTAATGTACAGTATTATTGACTATAGTTAGTAATACAGTATTGTATATATGAAAGTTGCTACAAGAGTAGATCTTAAAAGTTCTCATCCCAAGGAAAAAATTGTAACTATGTTGGTGACGAATGTTAACAAGACTTACTGTGGTAGTCATTTTAAAATACATACAAGATGCAGACGCAGATGTAGAGAATGGACTTGAGGACACGGAGAGGGTAAAGGGTAAGCTGGGACAAAGTAAGAGAGTAGCATTGGCATATATATACTACCAAATGAAGCAGCTGCATAGCACAGGGAGATCAGCTTGATGCTTTGTGACGACCTAGAGGGGTGGGGTAAGGAGGGTGGGAGGAAGGCACAAATGGGAAGAGATATGGGGATATATGTATATGTATAACTGATTCACTTTGTTATGCAGCAGAACCTAACACACCACTGTAAAGCAATTATACTCCAATAAAGATGTAAAAAAAAAATTAAAGGGCAAAAAATAAACAAAAATAAAAATACATACATATAGTATAACTGAATCATTTTGCTGTATACCTGAAACTAATGCAACGCTGTTAATCAACTATACTGTTATATAAAATAAAAAGTTAAAAAAATAAAATAAAATAAGATAAAAAGCTCAAATAGATTGCTCAGGAAAAAAAATACATACGTATAACAAATCTTTATGTTGTACACCTGGAATTAATTGACATATAACATTATATCTCAATAAATTTTTTAACTATGTAAATAAATTTCTTGTTTTTAATTGAGGTATAGTTGATGTACAATATTATATAAGTTTCAGGTGTACTACACAGAGATTTACAATTTTTAAAGGTTATATTCCATTTATAGTTATAAAATATTGGCTATATTCCCTGAGTTGTACAATATATCCTTGTAGCTTATTTATATTATACAGAATAGTTTGTACCTATTACTCCCCAAATTTCTTTGTTTTAATAAATTAAATTAATTAATTAATTAATTTGTTTTTGGCTGAGTTGGGTCTTCATTGCTGCGCACGGGCTTTCTCTAATTGCTGCGAGAAGGAGCTACTCTTCGCTGCAGTGTGCAGGCTTCTCATTGCAGTGGATTCTCTTGTTGCGGAACATGGGCTCTAGATACAAGGGCTTCAGTAGTTGCGGTACTTGGGCTCAGTAGTTGTAGCTCGTGGGCTCTAGACTGCAAGCTCAATAGTTGTGGTGCACAGGCTTAGTTGCTCCCTGGCATGTGGGATCTTCCCGAACTAGGGCTGGAACCCATGTCCACTGCATTAGCAGGAGGATGCTTAACCACTGCACCACCAGGGAAGTTTGATTTTTTAGCCAAAGCTATTATTTTCCTTTTATTTTGGCCCACATTGATTAAGTTTCAAGACAAACTCCCATAAACATATCAAAAGTTTGAATAGCTTTACATGTTTCCTTGTACAACTATCAAATGTTTTATATTTACTTGCAAGACTATGCTAAATGCTTTACATTTACTAACGCTAGTAATTTTGACAGCAACTCTGTTTCAGAAGTGAGGAAACTAATTTAAAGGAGGGGAAGTTACTTGCCCAAGACTCTATAGCCAGTAAGTGGCACAGCACATATTTGAACCCATGACTGTTACTCCAAAACTCATGCATTAAAACTCTATGCTATCCTTTTCCCTTCAAAAATCAATAGCCCAAAAGTTTACATTTATAAGAAATATCTGAAACTTAATTCAGTAAATAGAATTTAAGCTGTGAAAGCTTCTTTCAAATCTTAAACACTGTCTTATGAGATGAATTCATGTAATCATTCACTTATACTTCATTAATTCTCCCCTAAGCCCATGGTACAGTACACAAAATTTTCAAAAAATACCAATTTAATTTCCTTAAGTATTTTATTATATTCTTCACTTGTACAATGTATATATTTTCAAACAGAACATTATAGATAGTGGTGTTCATCTTAAAGCTTTTAGCAATTTATTTTTATGTGGAAAATGGATGATCCTTACCTACACTATCATTATATGTGAAAGATTTGTGTGATTTTGAAATTGCTTCTGGAGGCCTTCATTTTTTTGAAATTGAACAATGGGCTTGCACAATTATACCCGTTGAAAAAAAGCCAATTTCCATTGAACTGACAGCACTTTATCTATGGGAATTCTCAGGTTGCTGGGTGGGAGAGACTGTTGACACGGAACCAACATGACAAGTCTGTGTTCTAGCAATTCATGCCACAGATTGCCTTTTCCAGAAGAGCCACTGTTAGAATTATTTTACCCCTGTAATGAAAAAGAGACTCAGTGTTTTGTTGTTAGATTGTGATAGGAGCCAACGCCCCTGTCACATTTTAAAGCGAAATGATGACATTTTCCCAAATCACATCATGCCAAGTTCAAGCATATAGGTGCCTTGCTTTGTTTTGCTTTACTGTCAAGCCCTATCATCCGGTCTGGGTAAATTCTGATATAGAATTTTGAAGGACATTTCAGAAATTAGCATTCTAGTGAAAGACCACAAAACAAATTTTCAAATAAGAAGTTTTCGTGTGCCCAAAATCATTTTTTTAGACAATCTAGAATGTATTATTTGTTTCCAGGCTTACTGAAAAAAAAAACCTAATTCTATTTGCAATAATTTGTTTGTTCTATTTCTTGTATTTTAAGTATGTGAGTCTTCAAATGGACAAAATATCTTCTGAACTCAGCAGTTTTTTGTGCAAATAAAACTGCTTTGAGCAAACTTTCCAGGCCTGCAAATGCTGGGGCAGGAGAGCACATCTCGGGAGACCACTCCTGGTCATGAGGCCAGGCCTTTCCATGAAGCAGGTCCAAGTTTTTTCTTTTGATCATGACTCGTTTCCACATAAGACACTCACTACAGGTTCAGGTGCACGTGAGCTAGAACTAGAAGTTGAAACCTGACCTGGATTAAGATCTGTGTTTTCCTTCGTTTCTGCTGTAAAGTAGGGCTGTGGCATTCCAAGTGTTTGTGTTCTGTAGTTCCTGTAGAATAATGGCCTTTTCATTCTTGGCAGTAAACAAGGAACCCAACAAGTGGCAATGTAATGGGCTGGAAGGTAAAGATACAATATGAATGGGTGCAGAAGTCAACTCTTTTCAAGTTGGAAATGCATCTTCTGTTTCAGGATCAGAAGAAAAAATTGAATAATGAAGTGATTCAAGTATATGGATATATAAGTTTAACATTGTAATGAAAGAGTTTTGGGATCAAAGGTAGGAAAGAAGAATATGTGATAAAGACACTTAACAGAATTATTCCAAAGTTCATTTGGAAAAATAAACCTGAGAGAATAGTGATGAAAGTTTTGAAGGTGAAATACTTAAGGGGAAACTTAACCAACAGATATTTTAAACAATTATAGGCTGAGGTAGTTAATATTGTTTTATTGCAGGAATAACTGAAAGATAAATGGGAAAGGGCTGCTGCTAGCCCACATGGTATCTTTGTGCAAATTAGAGAAACCCTGACCACCCTTCCAAGGAAGTTCTGCAGGTACTTGGCTAGAAGCTGAGGACGGCTTTGTAGTTAGAAAAGACACCCCTTTCTCAGACTCATGGATAAGCTTCACTGGCACGGCTGGAAGGGGCGCCTGGTTGGATTTCAGTCTGCATTATGCCTTTTTTGGGGGGAGTCCTACTGCATTGTGTATACTGTTTTATCACATCTGGAAGTTCATAAACAGACCCTATAACTAAATTAATATATGATAAGGATTACTTCCAAGATAACTGGGGAAAGAATGGATCATTCAGTAAATGGTGTTGGACACTTAGGTAATTATCCTGAAAAAAGAAAAAAAGGACAAAAGCCTTACCTTAGATTTCATCAAACTAAATTGGAAAGAAAAAGCAAAAAGTAAAACTACAAAATGCTAGAAGAAAATATAGGTGATTAGTTAGAGTAGAATGTCTTTATAAGCATTACCAAAGAACCCAGAAATCATAAAAGACTACATAGAAAGAAATTATATGCAATCCAAAGAAGAAAAAACCCCCCACAATAATCTAATTATTTAAAATTAAGTTTAAAGAAACAAATACTTTAGTTTTTTTCTAGAGATTAGTACATTTGTTAAAGAACACTTAAAGATGAGTAAGGAAAATAAAAATATACAAATCCATAGGGAAAAAAGAAAAATAGGAAAAATATATACATAAATAGCCAATTCATAAAAGAAAATATAAATGCCTCCTAACTGTATGAAAATATGTTCAGCTTTATTAACAGTGAAAGTAATAAAAATTAAAACAATGATTGAGCTGAATTTTCACTTAGATTATTTGAAAACTTAAGAGTGTCCAGATAAAAAAGTAACAACCAAGATGGCATAGTTTACACAATAGCACTTACATACATTAAAAATGAAGGGCTTCCCTGGTGGCGCAGTGGTTGAGAGTTCGCCTGCCGATGCAGGGGACACGGGTTCGTGCCCCGGTCCAGGAAGATCCCACACGTCGCGGAGCGGCTGGGCCCGTGAGCCATGGCTGCTGAGCCTGCGCATCCAGAGCCTGTGCTCTGCAACGGGAGAGGCCACAACAGTGAGAGGCCCGCGTACCACAAAAAGAAAAAAAATAATAATAAATATTTAGAATTATTTTTAATTCAAGAATACATATAAAAACGAAAAAAGATACACATTAAATACATTAGAATGAGTATTTGTGTTGGATAAGTGAATGGGAGAAAGTGGGAATAAAAGTGCTTCATTAAATAACATTGAGAGGGGGACTTCCCTGGTGGCGGAGTGGTTAAGAATCCACCTGCCAATGCAGGGCACATGGGTTCGAGACCTAGTCTGAGAAGATCCCACATGCCACGGAGCAACTAATCCCGTGTGCCACAACTACTGAAGCCCGCACGCCTAGAGCCCTGCTCCACAACAAGAGAAGCCACCGCAATGAGAAGCCCGTGCACCGCAACGAAGAGTAGCCTCCTCTTGCTGCAACTAGAGAAAGCCCACGCGCAGCAATGAAGATCCAACACAGCCAAAAATAAATAAATAAATAATAATAATAACATTGAGAGGGACCTGTGGGAACTTACAGGATGATGATGTGCCAAACATGGAGAAGCATGCTTCACACAGCCAATCCACACCTAGCTTTCCTTACTAACTACATGGATAACGTAAGTAATAAATAAAATACAAGTAATGCCTGTTGAAGACATGGCACTACCCTATATATTGTTCATGGGAGTACGCATTTTTATCAAGTTTCCAGAATTAGTTTGGCAATATTAGGAGGGGCAAGTGAGGTAAACTTTTGCATTAGTACCTGAATTGGGGGATTGCAGTGGCCCAGAAAGCGGCCAGGAAGCCCGAGTGTGGTGAAAATGGTGTCTCAGTGGACGATCAGCCTCCTGTGATGACTTGGAGCCTAAGCCAGATGCGGAGGAAATGGACTCAGAAGGCAGCCTGGATGGTGTGCTGGAGCCGTAGGCAGGTAAGGAGGCACAAGAAAGCTGTCGTCTTGAGTTGTTGGCCCCTGAGCAGAATGATGAAGATGTTCCTAAAGAGGAGTGGCCTGGCCATACGGGGGAAGGGGCTGTGACAGACATGAGAGATTGGTTTTATACAAGGACACTGATTAAATAAGAAAACATAATAAGAATAATGGGAGTGGAAGCCATATTTTCATTGGAGGAGAATGGAGTTACAAAAATGGAAAGTGGAATTGGACTGGAATTGAAGGCAAGTGTATGAACTCATGGCTTTCAAAATGAAAGAAAGAGAAAGAGAGAGACAGAGAGAGAGGGAAGGAAGGAAGGAAGGAAGGAAGAAAAAAAGAAAAAAAGAAATATGTGCATGTATTCTTTTGCTTTGGCCATTGAGAGGACCTAAGTAAAGCAAAAACCTAATAGCAATGACATTGCACCTGGAACTCATCTTCTAAACACCAGCCTTCGGTAAAAGGGATTGGCTTCTTTGGAGATATGGCTGATTCCAGGGCTGGGGTTGGGAAAATACAAGATGAGACTTGAATACCTTTTTGTGCTCCAAAGTGATAAAGTACTCCTAAATGATGGAGACTTTGCAAAGAACACAGAAGTCAGCTTGAAATCTGAAGCAAATGGGAGATAATTTGAATGTCAAAATAAATCACGATAGAAACAGATAAGAGTTTGAGTAAAGTAGCAAACCATATGTCTATGCTAACATAAATAAATAAATGAAAAATTAGAAGTTTGATGAGAAATGAAATACTTATATAGTATAAAAGTACCTCCCCAGAAAATACGTACCAATTACAAAGGAAAAGGGATTAACATTACAGAGAAGCCTGACAATACCATCATCTTAATCAAGTGAAGATCATCAGTAATGGGACAATTCAAAACTGGATGCAGCTTGATAGAATTTTTAAAAATATAGTATTGTACTTCCATGGTTTACCAGCCAAAGATTCATAACCTGAATCTAACATGGTAAATTAAAGGACATTTTGCAGTATAACTATAGAGCAATTCTCAAAAGTATTAATGCCATGATAATCAAAGAGACATAGTAACTAAATACTTGTATCATGTGATCTCAAACTGAACCCTGTTTATATAAAGGAAATAATAGGGATAATTGAAAAAACTTGAATGGGACCTGAGAGGTAGGTGTAGAAATGTATCAGTGTTAATGTCCTGATTTTTGATGGTTTACCTTCTTTATGGAGAGGTCTGTGTTTATAGGAAGTACACAAAATTGGGCAGGATGGGGTATAGTGTTGGTAGGTTATACTCAAATGGTTCAGAAAAAAATAATTATTTGTACTCTACCTGCAACTTTTCTGTAACTTCAGATTTTTTTCAAAATAATAATGAAAGAAGTCTGTGCCCTAACCTTGAGAATCTACTGCTAGATATTTGTTCTAATGAAATAATTGGCAAGGGACAGGCAAAATATGTACAGATGGTGTACAAAAGTATGTGCACAGATGTCCTTAATTTCTTTGTTTATAATAGCATACAAATTGTCAATAAACACTGGTAAGGGAAAAGCCCACAATATACTCGTATATTGTTAGGAAGTAGAAAGTAGGTACAGTATACTTCCTTGTGAAAAAAACAAAAGAAAAATGTAAGTGGCTGTATGTACTGGATAATGACTTTTTCTCTACTCTTGATTTCCATGCTAAAATATCTTTTCTGGGTCTTTACTCTTTTGCCCTTGGAGAGGTGTTGTGACATATGTGATACATACATTTAGGAATAAACCTGGGAAGAATTATTGGGAATGCAGAGTTCAACTACACCCTTTCTCTCTTCCTCCCTCCCTCCCTCTCTATCCCTCCAAGGAATGGATCTCAGAAAACAGAATTCAACTCCTTTTTCAGACACTGGCTCCTCCCAGATAGGGAGCCTGGAAACTACAGTGACTGAGAATGTTATTTTGGTTGTTCATTTTTAGATTTACCAATTCAAACCAGGTCTCTGTCAATACTACAGGTAATACTTTAGCTTTTATTTTAAACTTTTGTTTTATTTCTCAATTTATTCTCAGCCTAAGCATAGAGAAGAAATGTTATTTATTGGAGATTCTCTCAGAGACTTCAACAATACTTGGAGGGTATGGAGCAAATATTAGCAATGGGTACTCTTGATGGTGGGAACACAGGTGATATTTATTTCTTTTTTGTATTGTCCCTATTCGTTTTTTTTTTTTTTTTTTTTTTTTTTTGCAATGAGTATGTTTCATGTTCTTAATCAGGGGGACCAAAATAGACTGAAAGATAAAATGATGGAAGATAGAAAGTAAAATGTAACACATTTTAACTCTGGAACCCAGGTCCCCTTAGGAATTCAATGGACATGACTGAGATTTTGAATTCCATTTTGGTTTTTATTTCCTTTTTAAAAAGTTGTTAAATACTTTAACTGATGGGTTTGCAGTAATATAGAGCTAAACAACCAATATGATAGCATGTTTTTATATATTTTTGTAATAATCAGCAATAAAATGTTATTCTCAACATAAATAATAGGTAGTTGTCCATCTCAGTCAAGGTTCTTTTAGTTCAAGTAAGAGAAACTTGAAACTGGCCTGAGCCAGAAAATTAATTTAAAAATATTAGGAGGCTGCTGAGTCTCCATCACAGTCCATATGTTCCTATGATGAATGTGAAGACTTTTCAAATGGAAATCTGAGTATTTGCTATCAGTAGCAAATTAGACATAGTCTAATGGTAATGCCCTGCCAGAGCCTCTGCAGCCTTTCTCCTTGGCATCTCCCTTCTTCAGTTCCTGGGTCATGCTTACAGATCTGATTTTAAATCTTGTTCTATTTGATTTTAGTGTTTTTAAAAACTCCATTCTGACATCTTTGAGATTTTTATACCTCTAAGCCATTTCATAAATAGCAGTTCATATCAAAAGTCAGGTTATAAAAATTATAGAGCAATAGCAAGTTTAGAGATTTTAAATGTTGGGAAGAAATATAAAAATTAGTAAGCTTTAGCCCTCTGTGTAATGATTAGAAAAAGACAGTTATGGGGATTTATGCACCCCATTCATCCATCCATGATGGATATACTTTATAGTTATAATTTTTTCTCTTTTTGGCAACTTCCAAGTCTCATGGAAAGGGAGCATAGAACTCTAAAGAGAAGTCTATGAAATGCCTTCAAGAAATTATTTTAGTGGCTAATTCAGGGGGAGGCTGGTGTAGTAGAGAACCCCTACTCATAAGGAAGGTATAGGGTCTTATCTCTGAGAACCTGGGAATTGTATAAAAGTCCAAGTAACTTTCAACATTGAGTAAGGTGAGAAAAGGTTTAGAAAAACTTCTCCTTAAAGATATCAGAGGCAAATGAATAAGAAATAAGTACATGTTTTGAGATTTTCCATTAATGTAAACAATGGAGCTTGTAATGCTTGATTTCTGTAGCCTCATTTATTCTTATGATCTGCTTATTCAAGTGGAGCTGCAGCGTATTGAAGACTAAACTAGTGTTTCTTGAAGTGAGGTCCACAGATCCTAGTGATTTGTTGGTGTATCCTTGGGAGCCTAGAGTTCTCTATTCAAAGTTTTAAATATTGTGTTAAAAGAACACACCCATATATTTATAATTATATAATGTAAGCATGGGTTTGGTCATCTGGTCAACCTCCTTATTCCTAAGTACTATGGGCTATCATTTGATTTATTTTTATAATCATTTGAATATTAAGTGATCACCTAAATGGCATCATTTATTTTTTAGTGGTTGTTTGAAAATTAATCATTTAAAGGTTATTTACAGAAGAAGCAACTAGCATTGTCCTATGATTAATATTTTCAATGTAAGTATTTTACTGTGTGCTTGCCTGTTATGATAAAGTGGAAACATAGTTAAAAGAGGATTCTGTCCACGTATGAAGAGGCCTGATTTCTGGTCCTAGCTTTAGCACCTCCTAACAATGAGATTTGGGGAAAGTCAATTAAGATTCTTGGACTTCAGTTGCCTTGTATTTAAAGTAAGGGAGTTTGGCTAGAGCCGGGTAATCCCTAAACTTAGTTTTCATTTCAAAAATTGTGATGTTGTATCTTTTTTAATGGAAAAAGCATTAGGGAGAAGAAAACTGGTTCAGTTAATAAGGTCTTTTGGGGAAATTTCTAGTACCATCCTCTAGTTACAGTGAAAAATAGTGGGATGTAAGAACCAAATATTTATTGAGTACCTTGTCTGTGCTTGACACTAGTCTAATTCCTGTAAATGTGACTGTGACTCTGTGAGTTCTATTATACAATTCCTTTTGGCAGCTGTAATTGTGTCCAGCGTCCTAGGGCACAGAATGAGTAAGTACGGAGCCTGGAAAGGAATATGAATAGTCTGATTCTAAGCCCTGGATTCCACCATAACATATTATATTTGTTAGCCTTGCAAAAATGCTTTTTTTCCTTTCTCCATCTATTTTCAGGTTCAAATGAAAAATTTAGTGAACTAAATTCTGAGCAGCATCTCAAAAGATTTGAGTAAATGTCCTCTCATCCTCAAAGAATCGCTTAAACGAGGATATCCCTCCTTCTTGTCCTTCTTCCCACACAGAAGTTTACTGTGTCAGTAAGGATGGTTTGTTATGTTTTCCCTCGAACCCCACGTAGATGTCCTGAATTCTGAGGTTAATATCTGAATGGAGCAAATGAGCATGACCTGGTGGTGGAGGCAGTTTTCTGTTTTCTTTCCTTTCTTTTTTTTTTCTTGTAAGGCATAATAAAGTGCAGAGATTCAGTAAGTTTTAAAAAACTGAGGAAAAATAAATTTAAAAAGTGTAGAGGTGCGGCCAGAGACACAGCAAAAACTGTGTCAGTGCTTTCTTGATAAAGGCTGTAAAGAAGGTATGTGCTACTCGTGTGTGTGCTTCCTTGGACACTTTTTTTTTTTTTTTCTTGTTAAGCAGCAGAAGTGTTTTGAAATTGTGTGCAGAAACACAGAGAGACAAGGGAAGGCGAATAGTCCCGATCCGGTGCTTCAGGGAGGAGGTTCAAAAGGAAACGCAGCGGGGGACGAGGAGTGGGGGTGGGGAGAACTGTGTTTTGGCTCCCGTGCCGGCTAAGAACCGGGTAAGGTAAGGCCTCGTCTTCTCCGGTCGAGTTTCTCTCACATTCCACTCTCCCCCTGGGTCCTGCGTGCCGACGCCATATAGCCCAGAGGGCCCATAGGAGACGAGCATCAGAGACCGAAGAAAGTCAGCGAGCTGGAACCCAGGCGTCCCGTTTGGAAGTGTCCAAGGAGATCGCCCCAAGTGCGCCAGCCGAGTCTGGGAGAGTTTCCTTTTGGCCGAGAGGGGGAGCCCCGCGTTCCCAGCCGGGAGCGACCTGGAGTCCCGAGCCTCGAGCCTCAGCCGCCAGCTAGCGCCAGTTTTGGCTTCAGCCGATTAGGAAGAGGAGGGAGGGGGCCGAGAGCGCGTAGAGGGAGGGGACCGGAGCCGGAGGGTCCCGAGTCCAGCTCGCTGTTGACGTAGAGAAACTTTCCCTCTCGGCCACGGAAACGGCGCCCGGGCTGCGCCGGAGCGGAGTTCGCCAGGCTCCGAGGACGCGGCGGCTCTCCATGTCCCTGCCCGGAGCCTGACCCGACTGCATCAGTCAGTAAGGTACGGAGAGACCGCGGTTTATCTGGGGGCTTCCCTGGCTGCAAGCCCAGCGTCCCGCCAGGTAGCGTGCAGTTTCTTTTAAACTGACATCCTGAGAGGCGGCGGGCGGTGGTCAGCCCCGGCCGGGTGCCGGGGACGGAGGGCGCGGGGCTGCTTGCCGCCACTACCGCCGCTGGGCAGGTTGCAAAAATTAAGACACTGAAAGGCTCAGGAAGTCGTCCAGCAAGAAAGGAGGCTGAGACCTGTTGACTACTGCCGTGGCAGTGCTGCAGGGATGACGGGGAGCCCCCCGAGGTCGGGGACGCATTGGTCTCCGGACTCCTGGAGCCCTTTGTGGTAACTTTGGTCCGGGGAGCCGGGGCCGGTGGTTAGGAGCTGGAGGGGGCGGTGGGGCGCGGGTGGATCAGGACGGCTGAGGGTGTGCGGACCAGACGGGACTGAGTAGGCAAGTCATCTCCGGGTCACAGCGAGGCTACCCAGGAGCAAAACTTCTTCCAGCGTAACCTCCCTTTTGTTGGCTCCGGGAGGGAGTGTGGGCATGGGGGGCGGGGAGGCGCGAAGCTCCGAGGGCGGGCCGTGGATTCTTTAAAACCCAGGGCTGGGAGGGCCCAAACTCAGGGGCGGCGCCCACATGGTTACCCTGTGGCTGGGTGGGTCGAGTAGTTCCTTCTGGCGGGCGCTACCTTAGAGAGGCGCACGGCTCTGCGGGGTGCTTGAGACCCTGGGCTCTCGGTCCCGTTGCCGAGCTCGCTCGCCCGGGTCCACCAGCCCGGGGGGCTGATTCACTGCACGGATCAGAACCCAGCGCGATCGGTTCTTCCCTGTGGCTCCTGGGGCCGCCGCTCAGAGTTCCCTGTGTGCGGAAGGGAACTCGGGGCAGGCTGGTTTTCTTGGAATGTGTTTACGATGTTGAATGGAACTTGAACAGGAAGCTGGGCGCTGCAGCTGGAACTAGCTTGCCAGGGTAGAGTAAGGAAGACGTAGCTGGTGTTGGGCTTGGCGTGCGCACTTAGTACCTTGGGCAAACCCCGAATAAGTGCGGGTGTCGGTCAAGGTATCCCTTCCTGGGTCCTGGCAGTTTTCCCGACTGAGCTCGCCTTATTTCCACTGGCAATCAGACATTTACATGCACTATTTCAGTCTGCAAGTTTAACAAAGTATAATGCAATTAGGAAGAATTTAGTAAGTTTATTTTGGGACCTGCTTTAAAAAACTATATATATATATATATATATATCTTGCATCAGCACTTGAGAATAAAAGTTTTTGGAGAGTGTTCCAGTCGTGACTCCCCTTGTTAATTTCTAGGACTACAAGGAGACCCGGACACTGATGATTTTGTGTCTTTGATGCCAAGTGGGTGATAAGGTGGTAAAGGAGGGCAGTAATGAGACAGAATGAATGTGAGGAGGTAGGAAACTCTGAGAGGAGTTGGGCATTTTTCAGATTTGCAAATCGCCCCTTTTTCTGCCAGTCTTTCCCTCCTTCCCCAAATAAACAAGTAACCTTGCTAGAAAACCCACCAATTGGGAGAGTGCAGTCCCTGGCGACTACAAGCCTTGCTGGAAACAGCAGACAGACTAAGGTACTGCCCCACTGCATAATTAAAAGGTCTCCTTGAGCTGTCCAGGACTGTTTTCCAAGTTTTTACCACTGACAAGGAAAGAAGAGAGGAACCTGGCCGGCAGCCAAACTAGACTGAGCTCAGTAGCCAAACATAAAAGGGACTGGGGAAGTTGCTGGGGATAATTGGAAAGGAGCTGTTGGTTGTACTTGGGTTTAAACAAGGGGTTTCTTTTGCAGTGAGAATTTTAAGGTGACTAAGATCAGTATTCTTGGCAAAAAAAATAAGCTAAGCATAGAGTGCAGTGGGATGTGACAGAGGAGAGTGAAAGAAGCGGTCTAGGAGGGATGTCTGACCATTCCCTATCAGTGTTGCAGTGGAATAGCTGGGGGCCTGGTGCTTTTTGTGAGATCATACTTTGCAAATACCCACACTTTGTTGTCTCCTCAACTTGGACTAGGCTTGCTGCAACTTCAAGCCCTTGACCTTGACCTTTGTTTTCACAGCCAGTAAGAACTGAAGACTTGGGTTTTGAGCAGGTGATTTTCCACCTAAATCGAATAATTCAATTAGGTATTCTCAAATGGCACAAAAGTGGGTCATGAAATTAAAGTGGAAAATGTGTCCACATGTCTTCCTTGTGTTTGTCAAAAGTGATCCCGATAATAGAACTTGCTCTTTCACCTGAAGGAGTAGAAGTTGGTGTGATCTCAGTATTTCACACATTGGCCCAATACGTTAAGGCCCTGCTGCTTCCAAGTTCTGGACTAGCCAGGAACTGAGAGTCTTATCTGCAATTAGGACCCTTCTTTTCTGTGTTAAAATTGCTCATGTTTCCTCTATTTTTTTTTCAGGAAGGTTGGTCTACTGTTGTGGGTTTGGGGGTTGAATAGTAAAAAACACTAATATGGTATTTCTTCTGGATTGGTGAGTTTGGGATTGTGAATATCAGCCTATTCTCTGAGATTGACTTTATGAATCACCCTTGGCAATGTGTTTTCCCTGTCTATGATTTCAGTTTTTCCACTTGCAAAATAAAGAAATTTCCTTTGCATAATTACAAGCCTACAGTAAGCTTTAAAGAGATGAAATTATGTTAATACGTTTTTAGATATAAGGTCATAGGGCTTCTGTCTCGGTTGATTCTATTGAGATTTGTAGGGGTAAATTGGAATATTTATACCTAAAATACAAATGTAATAGTGACATACCTATTTAATTTATAAAAATTACTACTGTGCCTTTTAATCACAGCTTTAGTTTAATCATAAATTTTATGTTTTTGAAAATATTGGGTGAGATTTTATGACTAAAGCTGAGTCATTCTCTCAAACAGCAAAGAACAATCAGCAAATTCATTGACTTTTTTATTTTGGTTTATATTTATACTCAAGGACCAGTTATTTTTTTAAGACCAGCTCAATTTTGCCTTTATGAGAAGTTACCAAATATATTTGCAGAATTTGGCTCCCTTCTCGGAAATAACACTTGAGAGACTGAAATACATTTATGATGTACAAACAAACTTTCTTTTCCCAATGGCCACAACAGTTTCCTTAAAAGTTTAGAGGGTAGATTTAGGAGCCATTCATTAATTGATTCAACCAATATTTGTTGCATACTTTTTATGTCTGAGGAAACATCAAGCTTGGATTTAAATCCCAGCTCAGAACTTTTCAGCACTGTGATTTGTGTGGGTTATTTTACTTCTTAAATGTTTTACCAACATATAATTTATTATCTATATTGCTATCTGTAATGTATGAACTTTTAAACTATTGATACATGCATGATAGTTGTGAAATATTTAATTTTTAGTTTGACACATCAATTAGTAAAATAAACTACCTATTTTTATAGTTCAATGGACTGAATCATACTCTTGGATGTGTAACTTAACTATTTTTCAAGTGAAGAGGTTAGTGTATTAGAGAAAGAATACAGAATAAATATGGATATATTAAAGGATAAGATCTTTTGGTAAAATACTTAATCATAACTTTTATTTTTAGACTTCACCTTATCATTAATAGTGAATCTATTAAAAGTGGGAGTATAAGGAAGATTGCAGTTTGAATTTATGGTCATCTTAATACGACCAGCACTTTTTTTGACTTTTTTTGTCTAGTAGGAATCACCTACTAGACAAGTGAATGTTCAAGGATGTAATAGGGTAATTTTACTGTAAAATAACCAGTTTTGCTTTTGATTTTAAACTTAACATTTTTAAAATGTTACTCTCCTTGCTGAATATTAGATAATTTAAATTTTACTTAGCAGAGTACTTTGTGGTTCGTTCTGAAAAACTGTGATTTGTTTTGTAAAACCTCTAAAGAACAAGAAAAGTTATTTTATTCGGATATAATAATGGATTCAAAAGTAGTTACAGGACCCAACTGCATGACTGCCATGAGCCCTGGTCCCTAAACATGTTAGAGGCTGGTGGATCTAATAGTGTTTGTCTTAATGCATTTAGAGATCAGGAAAGTTAAACTTGTTCCTATGGGAGCGTAAATATATTCAAATTGAAGAGGAAAAATAGTATAAACTTTGAGCAGAGAAATTGCTTTGCTTCCAGTGAGGATATGAAATTGAAATCAGCCCTTTATTTTTAAAGATAATTGCTAAAAGTCACTGTTGCAGAGTTAGGCTTAGAAAACAGTTCTTATACTCTTTTTAGGCTCTGTTATTTGCTAGTTTTGTATTTGTTTTATGCTAAGAAAATGTTTTCAGCCACTCTAATGATACTTATAGTGCATGATTATTTTTCATCAGAAAACAGGTAATTGACTCAAATACTGAGCAGGAGAATAAGTACAAATTTTCTGTTTACCACTGAAATGGTATAATTATAGTAAATTTGGAATTAGTTTCATCATTCAATATTGTATACTTAATGATAGTTTTGGAAAGACTGCTTTAATTTGCTCACATAATATGAATAAGTGAGTTAATTTATGTAACAATTGTGATTGCAAAGATTAATATGCCTTTTTTATTTTTTTGAACACATTGGGTCTTCGTTGCTGTGTGCGGGCTTTCTCTAGTTGCAGCAAGCGGGGGCTACTCTTCGTTGCGGTGTGCGGGCTTCTCATTGCAGCGGCTTCTCTTGTTGCAGAGCACAGGCTCTAGGCCCGCAGGCTTCAGTAGTTCTGGCACGAGGGCTCAGTAGTTGTGGCACGAGGGCTCAGTAGTTGTGGCTCGCGGACTCTAGAGCGCAGGCTGAGTAGTTGTGGCGCACGGGCTTAGTTGCCCCGCGGCATGTGGGATCTTCCCGGACCAGGGATCGAACCCATGTCCCCTGCATTGGCAGGCGGATTCTTAACCACTGTGCCACCGGGAAGTCCCAATATGACTTTTTAAAAGAGTTTTAAATAACACTGTATATATTTTTCAGGGTGCACCTACTAGACAATATCTAGATAGTAATAGCCATCTTTATTTCATGTTTGTTTCTTGCTATTAACATTATATAAATATACCTACATATAATCTTCATCACATGCCTTCTGAAGAGGAGATTCAGAATATATCTTAGAAACTTCCAAGCCTTGGATAGATAATCCCTTTCCCATATATATGTTTGTATGTATATATATGTACAGAGAATTATGACATGTATTCTTTGATGTTTCTCTATTTGGGCTAGGTATATTTTTTGTAAGAAAAAGCAACTTCAATTAATTGATATTTCTGAGCTAATTTTAACCATTAGTTTAAAATCTTTTCCAGATAACTCTTGCTAGAGATTCTTGACTTTTTTTTTTTTTCCAAATTTTAAAGGAGTTTCATGCTTTTACTTATACCTGTAAAGGATGAGAAAAATAATGGAAAATATCTGGTATCATCGTTCTTGGTTAATGGCTCTGATGGTGACATAATCATGGAAGCCTTTTCTACCTTTCTTAAGTAGAACACAGACAAATGTGCAGTTAACTACTGTCAGAAGGTAAATTCACTGCTTGGAATGTGGCTACTACTGCTAAGTTTATAAGGTTCTGTGAAGTGAGAATTGTGTGTAAATGTAGTGTTTTCCTGGTATTGTATAGCTTTTTCTTATGATTATCAGATGTTACAGTTGATCTGTTCCCTGATACTTCAACCACAAGTCCTCCAAGAATTTCAGGGAACATAAACTTTGACAGAGCCGTTAACCAAGAGCAGATTGAATGATTTGGGCTCAGTCTTTAATCCACTTTCTTGTAGAAGTGATGATAGCCATTCAAATGACCAAAACACAGCTAGTTGAGAGGTTTAGTAGAAGGAAATACAGAGCACAAGTAACCTACTAAAGGAATCATTAAGGATTGGATGTATAATCTTTTAAAACAGTTATGTAATATTTCATCAAATGATAACTAAGCTCTACTTCTCACTTAGTTTGTAATAGTGATTTTAGACAGCATTTTGGCTAAAAAGCAAACAGAACCATCTGTGCTGTGGCAGAAATCTCCAGTTTGGGGTAATTAACAGTTGATATAAGAGAATGAACTTGATTTTAGCTTTTTGATTTCTCTTATAGCTGTTTACAACCATCAAGTAAAATTTTAACAGCAAATAGGTTAATTTACCCAGATTTCCACTTGGGTGAGTTAAAACATAGCTTGGTAAGTACTGATAGGAGTTTTACTTAAGAAGACAGAGTGCTTTGTAAAGTGTTTTTAAAGGTCAATGTGCATGTTATTCTCATAATCTATTTAATTTTTGTCTGCTTTTGAAGAACTCCATAAAAAATATGGAACTTTGGCTGATGGTAAAACTTTCCTACTACCTCCTTGAGGATGTGCACTATTATAATCTTAAAAATGTACTTAAATGTAGATTGTTGCTGGTAGTACACATAAATATAGAGAAATTTGGCTTATTGTAAAGAACAATTGTATAACTGAGTTAATTCCAAAGCAGTCTATCTCTATGCTGCATATAGTAACTGAGTATATAATTAGTTAGAAGCTACTTATGCAGTGTAGTTTAGCAAAATACAGTTTAAGAGAATTGTTAAAGAGAAATATTTGAGTAAATGAATTGTATTTGAAATTATCTAAATGCCATCTGAAATGGCAAAAGTCTATTGAAATTTCAGATCTATAAAGTAACAATGCTTTATAATAAGAATAGGTATTGTTTTGAAATTTTGTGAATTATTATTTCTGTTTTATATCATTGTGACTCTGGATGTCTAGGAGAAAAGCCTTTAAAATTCTTTATGGCAAACAAGTAAGATTTATTATATTGCCAACATTGTCTTTAATTCTTTTTAAAGGAAGAACTGCTACTAAATTTATAACATGTGAATTTATCATAGGCTTAATTGCTTAAATTAGGTAGACTAGGAAATTTATGATTAATTTCAAAAAATGAAATTTCCTAGAGTAGTGCAGATGAGGCTTTAAAAAACAATGTTATAATAAATCTTTCTTTGGGACTTTCTTATTCGATGAGATATACAGACTTTCTCTTAAGTCTTCATAAAAATTTGCAATCTTCCCCCACCCCCCTTCTCATTCTGAAAAATGTTACTAGATTTAAAGTATGAGTTGACAAATAAGGGATTTTTATATTATCCAATGGAATTTTATAAATATTTATTGAACACTGTTTTGGTTTTTTTTTTGGCAGTGACAGAGACCTATCTCCAATTAACTTAAATAGACTTACATAGAACTTATTTCCATATAATTCTGTGCTACAGTGGAGAGAATATTGAAGGAGTAGGGGTAGAGGTTATTTATCAGCATGAGGGGAAGCAGTGTCTGGAAAGAAAGTGTGGAGGTGATTCCTAGGCAAAGGATGAAGATGAGTTAGCAAGCAATGAAGGAGAGCAGTTCAAGACAGTGAGTGGTAAAGGCAAAGAGGCATGGAACCCTGTGAATGGTTTAACAGAGCAAACTGAATTTCGGAACTTTGGAGATGTTTCTCCTTTCTATCTTCATGTTGATGACCATAATCATTAGTAATTGCATATGGGAGTTTAAGAACTTTAACTGGATTAATTATTTTAAAAAACTGCTATCTTCTTTTTATTTCTTTTTAAATTTCTCCAGGTCTAACTAACATGTAATTGGAGTCACAAGGAGTTGAGTGTGCGCTCCATTTCACACTCGTGGTGGTGGTGGTGGGGGTGTCCATGAACTTGGATATAAAACAATAACATTATTACTCTTGAACACTTCACTTAAATTTAGTATGTTTTTCAGTTTTGAAGGCAGGGAAACACACACACACAAGTAATCTTAAGTACCTATAACCTTCTAGAAGTTGCACATATTTATTGTCATGTCTCATGACTCTGCACATATTTTGAAATATTTTTAGGTTTACCACCAGTTTAAAATTACAATAATAATTACACTTGCTTCTAGGTATTATTTTTTATATGTGAATATATCTATAGACATGTAGCTATATCTCAAATTGGTTTTTTGTGGTACATGGGCCTCTCGCTGTTGTGGCCTCTCCCGTTGAGGAGCACAGGCTCCGGACGCGCAGGCTCAGCGGCCATGGCTCACGGGCCCAGCCGCTCCGCGGCATGTGGGATCTTCCCGGACCGGGGCACGAAACCGTGTCCCCTGCATCGGCAGGCGGACTCTCAACCACTGCACCACCAGGGAAGCCCTGGCCAGTCATTTTGATTTGCCTGGTTCTGAGTCCGTGTTTGGTACATCTCAGGATCCTCCCATGTGTGCACGCAAGATGGATTCCAGCAAAGAGGCCTGTGGGTAGCTTTACATCACTCCTCTTTTGACCTCCAGGGAGCTTTTTAATTGGGAAGGTCTCCTTGACTTAGAGAATGAGGAATATGTGGTCTCTTATCTTTTATCTGGGCAGGGCTCAGCCTCTCCTATCTTCATCTTCGAGTATCTGTCTATAGGGGACTAACTCCAGCTGCTTGGCCTGGGGCCCATCTATCTCCTGCCTCAAGGGGAAGGCAGTTCATTTCTAATAAGAAATTTGGATTAGGCTGAGCTAGTAGTCACAGTGTTTCTATTTCCCTTGTCAGTGATTGTTTATGGAGGGGGCACTTGTTCCTTGTCCCAGTCAGAGTCAATTATATGAAATGACAGAACTGGAGGGAGGTGGGGTAGAAAAACTTCCTTTACACTTGGGAAGGGGACATTGGTGAGAAGGCATACATATGTCAGCTCTTGATATTTGTCCTGTATGGAATAGATGCTTGAAATTGCAATAGGGGGTCATCTTTTGTCCATGAGGATATCGAGCTCGAGGGCAAAACAAATGCATCAATGAAGAAAGAAAAAAATGTAAAGAACCTGAATGCTTGATGGCATTGTTGGGTCCCTGAATCAACCTGCCATATTTCTGGATTTACTGTTGTGTAAGAGAATGAATTTATTTATTTTTCAAACCAGTTTGAACTAGACCTTTCAGTTACTTAAATGAGAAAGTATCTCAATTAGAACAGTTATTAAGTGGTATCTTAATTTGAAATAAATATTTTAGAAATAACAATTTAGATAATTAAAGAAAATTTATAGACCACTTGGGTTTTGTAAACTTTGGATATGATTAGTGCTATTACTCTATATAAATATATTATTACTCAATGCACCAAATTTTATTATGTTTTTAATACAGTGATTGTATTAATCATCTTAGCTAAAGTTATTTGGGGATGAATATATTCTACATATATCTCAGAATACATTATTCAATAAAAATAAAATAACTTGAAATACAAATTCAAAATCTAATCCATAAAATCACATCACTGTTTATTTGGTTATTTGGTGTCTTTATTGTACTGGGAACATTACCTTAGGAAACACTGAAGTACTCTCATTGCCTTGTCTGAGTAGTTTCAAGCTTGAAGTCATGATAAAACTAACGTAATTATTTAAATGTAAACGATAAAGATGATGGGAGTAAAATTAAGAAAATTGTGTAGTGCAGATCCATTCACAGAAGTAAAAAACAATGCAGACGTATAATAATCTTTTAAGTCAGAACTAGTGTTATAAAGCTCTAGTTCACTGGAACCATAGCAGTTTATTTTCTGCCACCATGTTCATGGTGGTTCTTGCCACCATGTTGAGTTCTAGCTTTTTTTGCTGATTTACCATTATGCACATTGTTTTTTGCTGTATCAAAGTAAGGAGGTATATCTGAGTCTTTGTCCTCTTGCTCTAAAGGTTGTAGGAATTACCCAAAGCTGAGAATTGCCAAAAGCAGGAGTGAAATGTTGAGCTGGCCAAGAAGTTCGACCGAACGAACTTTTTGGCCAATCTAATATATTTTAGAGTATTAATGCTGAAATGGTTTAACTGGTGGTTTAAGCAGGAGGTGGAGGCAAGCAAAACCAGGAATAATCTAACAGGCTCAGAATAGGCAAGTGTCACAGTGGGCAGGTTTGTTGGCAATGAGAGGGTATGAAAAACAGAAAGCTAAAGATTGTGTAGACAGTGGAGGTGAAGAAGAGCAGTGGTGAAACTGGAGGGAGAAACATTACAGATGGTGAAAAGCTGCAGTGACAAATGGTTCGTTCGCCAAGAAAGAACAAGACTGTTGTAGTAGAGCTGTATCAGTGTGGATGTTGAAAGTATGGAGATTGGGTTGGAGAGGGAAATGGACAGCAAGTAATTTGAATACCTTAGGAAAGTGAGAGACCTTAGAAGAAGTTACTGATGGAGAGATCCATAGTTAACAAGACCTCCTACATACCGTGATTGAGATGTGCATATTTTCTTTTTGCATAAAAATGCTGTAAACATACTTGAGATGCTTCCTCTATGAGATCATGACCTTCTTTCAAAGTTAGGCAAGGGAAGTAGAGAATACAAAGTGCTGGAATTCTCAGAGGATTATTGTTCTTTTAGAAGCTGTTGTTCAGGGATTGTTCTGGGGTATCCCTTTGCCCAGAATCAAAGTGCCCTCTGGTGACCTTTTCCTCTTTAAAAGGGAGCCACATTCTTGTGGGTTTTTGAATGTGAATAAATGCCTCTTAGTATGGAAACTATTATAAAGGGACTCTGCTTCTCCACTTCGGAAATTTTAGTAGAAAATATAAATTGGCTCACAGCAGATATGAAACAAGGAAGAGGATAAATATCCAGATAATTCAAATTCCAACTCTCACTAGTGCTAAAATAATCAAATAAAGTGAAAATAGTCGTGCCCTTCCCCCACCCCAATCATTGTCTCTCTTTATTAGGATCTTCATGGCATATGAGCTCTTTTCTTAACCTGTTGTCTTCTACCTGTGGTCCAAACCAAAAATGATTTTTTGAAAGAGAAATAACAAGAATATGACAGGGTTTAGGACACACTACGTCAAAATATGGTACCTTGACATATTGAATACTTCAACCTGAGGGAATTTGAGAAACGGCATGTGAAGGAAGGACTTTCTGACCTTCTCCTGAAGCAGGTCACAAAATCCTCATGTGAGAGGTGCCCTCTCTATCCTAGAAGGAAAGGAACATCCTTAGCTCTGAAAACAAAGGGACACAGAGGAATCTGAATGATCTTGCTAAGTTTCCCCTAGTTTACTATACTTAGCTCATACGCTTGGTCCTGTCAAACCTTTCCAAGACTTGTAACTCTTCTTCAAACCTAGCGTAAAAAAACATTCAGGTTTAATCATTTCTTTGGGTGTCTTCATTTCTTTATGAAGGCTGCTGTGTCACGCAAAACTTATATTAAATACATTTGTTAATACATTGTTAATGTTAATTTGTTAATACTTGTTAATCTGTCTTTTGTTACAGGAAGTTTTAGCGAGAGTCTGGGAGGGTAGAGGAAAATCTACCCTTTTCCTCCTCTACAAATAGCATTTACATAGTGCTCACAATGTCCTGAACATGGTGCTAAATGTTTTTTTTATGATCTGTAAATGATTAAGAAACTTGTTTAAGGTTCCAGGGCTGGCAAACAGTAGACTAGGGCAGATAGTAGGGTGGGAAGTAGTGCATCTTAACCACCATCCTAGTTGAGGAAGTGTGCAGTAGAGTGGCGAGAGTCCCCCTGAAGGATTAGGGCAGCTTCGGTAGTTCTCTTTACTGGTGAGAGTGCGATACCTTTGAATAACCTGATCGCTTAGACTCCTGGCTGGTGCTTAACTCCCCCTTTTTTTGCAGCACCATGAGCTGCTCATCTCCCACTCTTAGAAGTGACAACTTGGCACTCCCATATGACAAGATATTTGTTCATTTTACCCTAGTTAGTTAGATAAAGTATAAAAATTAACTCATTGCCTAAATTGTGTCTGTATGTTGCTTTGGCTCATGCGTGATTTGATTTGTCAAGAAGGTTAAAATGCTTGAGTGAGAAAATCTGACCTTCTTAATCCCATTTTTCCCCTGGTTTTGTCAAAGTGATAAGGTTTGTATAAATAAAGCCTAAGATGTAAAATAACTAATATTAATGTTTTTAAAAGCAAGTCATGTACTTTTCATTGATATTTCCTGCATTGAGAAGATGGACTAGATAACCTCAAAAAACATTTCAGCCCTTAGAGCAGTCTAAGTTTTAGTTTTAAATAATTGTTTTTAAACTAAAACAAGTATCTTAATCAAAATATTGTATTCAGGGTTGTCTGATTTTAATATCTGATTTCATCATTTTGTCTTTTTTTGGTAAGTTAAACTGTTAGACATTTGATCTCTTGAGGTATTTATAGTTTGGGTATTATAAGAAAGTTCTCTTGAACCCTTTGAGCCATAGACAGGGGATATGACATAGTCTACAAGTTAGGGAAGACTCAGCAGTAGAAAGAAATGAGGGTAGAGAGTGTTTCAGGCAGGTAGGAAATCTTAGAGGAGTGAGTATATGGCTCAGCCACAGAATTACAAGATTGAAAATAGAGGTAGAGAATAGAGTGGAAGAGAAAGAAGAACTAGAATCGCTGGAGGTAAAGCCCATGAGGCAAAGACCAGATCTTACAGGACGTTCAAATTCAGAGTTTGCTCTCTATTCTAATAGCAGTCGGAAACCTTTGAAGGATTAAAATAGGATTGGTGACAAGATGTCATCTGCATTTTAGAAAGATTTGACTAGTTGCTCAGCCAGTAAATCGAGGCAAGAGAAGGTGGTAGTCTAGTTTAGCATGACGGCAATGAAAAATGAGTTTGTTCCAGAGATATTTAGGAGGAAAAACATCTGTACATTTTTATGATTTGTTAGTGATCGTGGGAGGTAGGCAGGAGGATGGTGTAAATGTTGATTCTAAGATTCCTAGTTTCGGCAGCTTGGGTGTTGGTATTCATCAGCAAAGTCAATATAGTAGAAGTATTGGAGGAAACTAATGATTTCTATTTTGGACACATTTTGATGTGTCTCTGAATCATTCTGTTGTAGATGTCCAGTAGTAGTTATTTGATGTACATACATGTTTGGAGCTAAGAAGTTTGGTGTGGACTGGTGATATATATGTATATGTGGTGTGTTTGTGTGTGTGTGTGTGTACATATATACAAGTTTTCAGATTTCAGACTACAAATATGAGATTTTAGTCTAGCAAGGGCCATCATATAACAAGGCTCGAGGGCAGAAAAAGCAAAGCCTTAAGCACCACTAAGAAGGAACTACCTATGATGTTGTAAAAGCTAAGATAAAAAAAAAAATAATTTGAGAAGGAGACAATGATCAGCAATGTTAAATAGTATAGAAAGGTAAACAAACAAACAGATTAAAATATCTATTATGTGTCTGTTGTACTTAACATGAAGGTCATTGGTGACTGTGGTGAGAACAATTTTGGTGGAATTATGTGTGTGGTAAGTTATGGAGTAGAGTACATGAAGACAAATCTTTCATGGTATAAATCTGTAGGTGGTACTGGAGAAAGCCTGAGCTTTGGCTTCTCTGGTGATAGGATTGGCTATTTACAACCTGAGTACTCTTCAACAGGCAAATTAATCTCATACTGTTTTCCTTTCTTAATCTGTAAGATGGCATAGACAATAATGCAGGGTTTCTGAGAGGGTTAAAACCATGTTGCATGTAGCATAGTGGCTGGAGTTTGTAAGTGTTAGTAAATGGTAGCTAGCATTATTGTGTAAAGTGTCAATATAATTTTTGTACTGTTATGTTCAACCTCACAGTAAAATTATGTTCTGCTTTCATTCTGATTAGAAAATATGCTGTTTTATATAAATGAATTTATCCTAAACTATAAATACAAATGGAACAACTTCAATGCAATATGTCATTTGCAACTTATAAAAGATAATAAATTAGAGGGGTACAGAATGAGTATCTGTTTTTGACTGTATCTCTATGAAAAAGTTATATATCTTCAGCAAAAAACCCCAGTAGGGATTGGATGGGGAGGCAAGATGGCAGAGTAGAAGGACCTTGACCTCACCTCCTCTCATGAGCACACCAAAATCACAACTAACTGCTGAACAACCATTGATAAAAAAGATGAGAACCTACCAAAAGAAGATATTTTACATCCAAAGACATAAAGAAGAAACCACAATGAGACAGTAGGATGGGTGCAATCACAATATAATCAAATTCCATACCACCTGGATGGGCAGCCCACAAACTGGAGAATAATTATATCGCAGAAGTTCTCCCACAGGAGTGAGAGCTCTGAGCCCCACACCAGGCAACCCAGCCTAGGGGTCCAGCATTGGGAGGAGGAGCCCCCAGAGCATTTGTTTTGAAGGCCAGAGGGGCTTGATTGCAGGAGCTCCACAGGACTTGGGGAAACAGAGACTCCACTCTTGGAGGGTGCACACAAGGTCTTGCATGTGCCAGGACCCAGGGCAAAAGCAGTGACTTCGTACGAACCTGGGCCAGACCTATCTGCTGGTCTTGGAGGGTCTCCTGGGGAGGCAGGGGGCGGAGGGGCTGTGGCTCTCTCTGGGGTCATAAAAGCTGGTGGTGGACATATTGGGGAGTGTTCATCTACATAAACTCTGGCTGGAGGCAGATATCTTGTGTCCTTGGCACTGAGACCTGTCCCACCCAACAGCCTGCAGGCTCCAATGCTGGGATGCCTCAGGCCAAACAACCAACAGGGTGGGAACGCAGCCCCACCCATTGGCAGACAGGCTGCCTAAAGACTTCCTGAGCCCACAGACACTTCTTGACATGCCCCTTTACACAGCCCTGCCCACAAGAGGGCCAAGACACAGCTCTACCCACCAGTGGGCAGGCACCAGAAGCAAGAAAACTATAGTCCCACAGCCTGTGGAACTGAGTCCACAAACACAGGTCAGAACCTACCCTGGGACCAAGTGGTCCCTGGCCCTTGGGTGACTAGAGGGGAGTGTACTGCTGGGACACATAGGACATCCCCTCTAGAGGACCACTTCTCCAAGGTCGAGAAACGTAACTAACCTACTACATACATAAAAATTACAAATAGAAATTTAAACAGAATGAGATGGCAAAGGAATATGTTCCGATGAAGGAACAACATAAAAAACTAAGTGAAGTGGAGATAGGCAATCTACCCAAGAAAGAGTTCAGAGTAATGATTGTAAAGATCATCCAAGAACTTGAGAAGGGAATGGATGCACAGAGCGAAAAGTTACAAGAAGTTTTTAGCAAAGAGTTAGAAAATATAAAGAACAATCAAACAATTGAAGAATACAGGAACTGAAATGAAAAAGACACTAGAAGGAATCAATAGCAGAATAAATGAGTCAGAAGAATGGATAAGTGTGCTGGAAGACAGAGTGCTGGAAATCACTGCCACAGAACAGAATAAAGAAAAGAAAAGAAATGAGGACACTTTACGAGACCTCTGAGACAATATCAAACACACCGACATTTGCATTATAGGGGTCCCAGAAGGAGAGAGAAAGAGAAAGGACCTGAGAAAATATTTGAAGAGATAATAGCTGAAAACTTCCTTAACATGGGAAAGGAAGCAGTCCCCCAAATGCAGGAAGTGCAGAGAGTCCCAGGCAGAATAAACCCAAGGAGGAACACACCAAGACACATATTAATCAAATTGACAAAAATTAAAGAGAAAATATTAAAAGCAACAAGGGAAAAGCAACAAATAACATACAAGGGAATCCCCATAAGACTATCAGCTGATTGTTCAGCAGACATCCTGTAGGTCAGAAGGAAGTGGCATGAGGTGTTTAAAGTGATGAAAAAGAAAAATCTACAATCAAGAATACTCTACCCAGAAAGGCTCTTGTTCAGATTTGATGGGGAAATCAAAAGCTTTCCAGACAAGCAAAAGCTAAAAGGATTCAACACCACCAAATCAGCTTTACAACAAGTGCTAAAGGAACTTCTCCAAGCAGCAAATAAAAGGCTACAACTAGAAACACGAAAATTATGAAATGGGAAAGCTCACCAGTAAAGACAAACATTCAGTAAAGGTAGGAAATCATCAACACACAAATGCAGGATATTTTAAATGCATTTGAAATTAAGAGATCAGCAACTTAAAACAATCATGTATATATACATAAACTACTATACCAAAACCTCATGGTAACCGCAAACCAAAAATCTATAATAGATATACACACAGAATAGAAAGAGGAATCCAAACACAACACTAAAGATGGTCATCAAACCCCACTAGCTTAAAACATTGTGTAATTTGAACTGGGATATATCTTCTCCTTCTAGAATTTTTTTGTTTTTTTAAATATATACAAATGAAATATGGTGGAAGAAAATTTGTAATATAAAATATTAATATGAAACAAATGAGAAACCCTTAATCCTAAAATTATGTAGGAGAAAAGTATTTTTAACTTTTTTTTTTTTTTTTTTTGTGGTATGTGGGCCTCTCACTGTTGTGGCCTCTCCCGCTACGGAGCACAGACTCCGGACGCGCAGGCCCAGCGGCCATGGCTCACAGGCCCAGCCACTCTGCAGCATGTGGGATCTTCCCAGACCAGGGCATGAACCCATGTCCCCTGCATCGGCAGGCGGACTCTCAACCACTGCACCACCAGGGAAAGCCCATATTTTTAACTTTTTAGTGTATATACATCAACACTCTTTTTCTTAATTTTACAATTGATACATGCTCTTGAAACAAGTTTAAGAATACTGAAGAGTATAAAGAAAAAAAATGAGTCTCATTGACTGATTTGATGACATTTCCTTAATTTTAAAAATAGACTTGGTTAGGAGTTTGGGATTCAAATATACACACTACTTATGTATAAAGTAGATAACCAACAGAACCTACTGTGTAGCACAGGGAACTACACTTAATATCGTGTAATAACTTATAATGAAAAGAATCTAAAAAAGATTACTCCATGAAATCTTGAATCACTTTGCTGTACATCTGAAACTAATACAACATTGTAAATCAACTATATTTCAATAAAAATTAAAAAAGAATTGGGATCATGGGCTACATATTGGTTTGTAATTTGACTTTTTTCTAGTGATGTGATGGACCTCAGCAGCTGGCTTAGGTGTGTACTGGTATCGGGGTAGGAAGAAATTGAGAAGAATCCTGTCAATATCATTTTATGATTTCAAATTCATGTTACTTTTAAGGATAAATGTAGCATGCTGTGGATTGATAACATTTAAACAGATAGTAATAATCAAAGATAAATCATCTGGCAGTGGTTTCTGTCAGAATCATGATTTATTTTTCTCGAGTAGACAGATGACTGAGGAAGAACCAGTAAATTATAAACTGCTCAGCACAAGTGTCAGTCTTTGCCCCTTTGCTTTATCTTACACTCTCAAGTCTTGGTTCATTTTTCAACTCAATAGCTGTGTCTGTGATTACTGGAGGCCTGAAATTGGATCATTTAGGTCATTATTTTTGGATGCACACATTAGCACCCACATTTGCCTGAACTCAACTTATTTTGGTTACAAGAGGAGGCTGCATCTGTGAGTCTCTTCTTGTTGTCTAACAGGCATTAAAGTAACTTAGGCCTCAAGGATGGAATCTATTTTTCAGGTCTGGTGTTTAAAATACATCATTTCTATGAGGGGCTAAGAGCAAGCTGCACTGTGTTTTGTAAATTTGCATGTGAAAATGATTATTACAAAAAAGTGTTTTAGAAATGAATTCTCCTCAGTATCAAAATTAAAACCTCACAAAAATCAGTTTTTGATAATTTTTTTCGCCCTAACGCTTGTAAAAGAAATCTCCCCTTGTTAAAATTTGGAAAACAAAGAAATGTACAAAGAAAAAAAAGGAAAAAAAGAGAGAGAGAACAAACCCACAAAGCAGAAATGCACTGGGGCTTGGTTCTACTTTTATTTATGTACCCCCTCTGCATCTTATATACTGAACCTTGGCAAAAAAAGGTAAAGTGAAATGTGTAGTCTGTGGGATGTTATGGAAGATTCCAGATAAGTTATTGAAGACTTAACTGAGTTACAGATAAACTTGACCTCTTACCAGATATTTCCATGCTGTGTAGTCTTGCTTCTGGCTCCATCATTTACTAGCTTAGGGCTCTTGGGGAGATAATTTAGCATCTCTGGAACTTTTTTTTCTTGAATGTAAAATGAAGATAATGACATGAACCTTGTATGTATCACTGAGCGGTGTAAAACAAGAATCTTCAGTAGCACCAGTAAGTTTTCATGTAGCTTTCTCCTGTGTGTGACTTAAAGAAAAACACACAACCTAAGAGTTGTGAGTTTAAGTTTTATTCAGGGATCTTAAAAAGGACGATAGCCTGGGAGATAGCCTCTAAACAGCTCTGAGAAAACTGCTCCAAAGTGTAGGGAAGAAGCCAGTGTATATATGATTTTTGACTAGGCAGTATATGCAGTCGGGCGTACATCTTGGTAAAAGATTATTGCTAGTCATGAAAAACAGATAACTCCAGTTAATGATTTTAGTGCTTTTCTATGTATGGGAAGATGCAAGAATCTGGATTTATTAAAATTCTTCCTGAGATATACATCTATCGAAGGAGGCTGTTTTTCCAAAGCACAAAGTGCATCACCCTGTTTTTCATTTTGAATTCCTCTCCAGGTGCACAGTTATTCAGTGACTGCAGTGGCGAATGTCTTAATCCTTGTAGAACCGGATGGTTAGCAACATTCTACATGTCTCCTCTCCGTTGGCACAAAGATTTTTAGAGTTTGCATGTCTCTTTTGGGCTTGGAGAGCAGACAGCAACAGATTTCCTTGTTCTCCTTTTATCAGATCACCAGCAGGCTTCTGAGGATCAATTAAAGTTCCTATTGTTATTTTTGAAATTGTACCTCTTCACAGTTTGAGTCCAAGGGCATTTTTCTTTATCAGTCTGTATTTTGGGACATGTGACATCATGAATGATCTCTATGTTAGGAAGAAATTAAGTTGTGTTACCTTCAGCTTCCAACCCTGTATAAGAAAGCAGCTTCTGACAATGGATCAAGTTTGATTATTTGATAGTGACGTTCTCTATTACTGAACCTATTTGGAGAAAGAACAAATAGCTGTGGGTCAGGGCTGCTATAGAAAAGTATCCTGCAGCTTGTCTGTAGCTTGAGACATTAGGTGAGAAGATTTCTAAGATCCTACTGTGATAATAGTTGAAATTTAAATGGAGTCATCATCTCCTGGAAAATAAGGGAGAGCCAATAATTGTGTGCTAAATGGATTAAAGCTACTGGGATTCCTACATTTAATCATGTAGACCTTCATTCATTCAAAACGCTTTTCAAGCTTCATGCTTATATAGCAGCTACAGTGCTGGATACCTCCAAAGTATCCTAGTGTCAGAGAAGTGTGGACTCACAGGTTTAATCTGCCTGCTGCAAGTGCAATTTCTTTGAAGTCTGAAATTCATTTGAATCTGAACTTCTACCTACAAACTTGGTTTTAAAGTAAAACTAATGTATTTTAATTACAATGAGGCAATACCAGTCCTTCAGGATTATGGACTATTAATCCTGTGTCTTCATTTACCCCTTGGCTTGATGTTACATTTCCCTAATAGTATATGTGTCTCTGTTAGAGTTCTATGGCTGTGAGCTGTGGTGAGTCCTTCAAGGTTTTCAGACAGAATAAGAGCAAGGGAAAAGGAGGGAAGGAACTTGATAAACTTTGTATGTATGAAACCTTATGGCTTTGGGCAGGATGGAATGAAGAGATAACGAGAATAAAAGTATGGAACTAAGTTAGGAAATGTTAAAATAGTCCAGGTGAGAGATGATAAGGCCTTGAATGTAGGAGCTATCATAATATTGGAAGAGAATGAATTGTAGTGATGCTTAATTCATAGAATTGTTGGCTGATTGAATGTGAGCATTTTAGGAAGAAGGAATAAAGAGGCTCAGTGCAGACTTGGATTGTTTGAGTAGACTGTGGTAGTACTATTCATCAAGACAAAGGAATACAGGATGAAGGACGTGATTGGAGGGAAAGACTAAAAATTCCACTTTGGATTTTTGAATTTGAGGTGTTTAGGAACCGTTACAGAGAGATGATGCCCTATAGCAAGCTGGATATGCCATTTGGAAATAAGGAGAAATCCTGGGATGGAGATATAGATTTGAAAGTTATCAACACTGGGTGATTATTAGTACCATGAGGTCAGACCCTTGAGAGCATTGATAGTTAGGGGAATCAGAAAATGAAAAACCAGCAAAAAAGACTGAGAAGAACCCAAACATGAAACTGAAGTCTTTATTCCGCAGGGGAGTCTTACCCACCTGGGAGGTAGATTAATAGAGATCTAAACTAGAATCATCTTATAGGGGGATAGGAAAGAAAGGACTGACTTGCCAAATATTTTAAAAGAACTATTTTGTGCTGTTAAAGGTAAAGGCCAAATTGCACCTAACAAAAGGCAGGTATTTCTAGAACTGGCCAGTTTAGCTGGCCAGGGCTTCATGTTCATTTTGGGGTTGTGGCTTTCTGTGTTCACATAGCTCCACTCTAGAAACTGAATACAGATTTCACAGATTTGGCAAAATGAACCTCAATCCTTGGTCAAAACATGAAGTATTATAGGACTCCCTAGGTTACCCCTGATTCCCCAAATACTATCTCTCCAACTCTACAATTTGTCTCCACAAAGTATTCTCAAAGGTAATGAAAATTGTATTGCGGAGTTATCTGTTCCTGTTTGTGACTCCACGTTGGGTTTTTCTGATTCCCACGCCATTTTGAATTTGACCAATCATTGAAGTAGGGGTACCTAGAAGTAAATATGAGTGGGTGTAACCAGTTTTGCCAAAGTAGATTTTCCTAGGTTATTGAAAACTATTTACTATAGGGTTATATTAATGTTAATTAGAAAAGCATTTCATTATTTTATGATTAACATTATAAACCTGCATCTATATGTCAAATATAGTTGTATTAGTACACATATTTTTTATCTTAAATCGCACTGGATTTTTATAAAATAATTCTGCTGGAAAATAAAGAATTGAGAGAGATAGAGCACTGAAGTAGATTTTAAACCCTACTTTTATTCAGATCTTTTCAGAAAGCCCCTTCAGTATAATTCAAAAACAGCATACCTAGAATTGCTATTCTCTTTACGTCATAAGTTTTTCTTTAAAAAACAGGACTTAAGAAGATTCCTTAATAAGGTACTTTTAATTTTTCTTCTTTTTAAAAATTTTTCATAGAAAGGAAAATGAAAAGATAAAAAATGCATATAAAGTAATCTTTATAAATTAACTTGGTAAGACACTGGTCTTGGATATAGTACAGAAATGGGTTCTTTTAGCACTTTCTCTAGAGTCATTTTTAGTGCATTTTTAGTTGTGGACTCTTGAATTTTCTACTTGATTCTTGGTACAAACTGGGTAGCCTTCATCAGGCTACTTAGTCTCTCTCTATGAATTTTGGGGAGTGGATGAGAAATAATGTATTTAAGTGTGAAACTACTTTTATGCTTGTATTTCTTGCTCACTGTAGTGAAAGCCCTACAAGAGCAGGGATTGCTGTTTGTTTGCTTATCTCTAGGGACCAGAATCTAAAAGAGTTCCTGGCACAGTAGGCATTCAAGTATTTGATGAGTGAATGCAGAAATAAGAAATTCAAGATCTAGTTTCCTTAAGATAAAGTGTGCCTCATCCAACATGCATATACTAAAATAATGTCTTGGTAAGAGCTGTTAGAAAGATGCAAATGTTTCAGATGCAAATGATGAACTGGGAGAGGACACACCTGTACATTGACCCTTAGCCTATCTATTACATGAGGGCTATTGCTTGGGAGAGTCAGTTTTTATCTCAGAAATTTTATTAGCAGAAATCATTCAAACTCTGCACCATGAACTACACAGCCCTGCAGAATCTTGCCTTGGCTATCTCATTGCTCCATTGCACTCCATGTGAAGGAATGAAAGAATTTTTCAGGGCCCACTTTTTCTATGATTATTTAAGATTATACATATGATTTTACCTATGTGAGGACTTCAGTCCTAAAAACGCATTTCTTCTCAGATTGAATTGGAATAGTCTGAGGTTGAATGAAATAGAAATTATGTTTTTACAAAATATGCTGGATGCAAAATGTAGTTGACGCTGTCTAGTCAATTGGTATTTCACTTGGTAATTGGGGGAGCAAATTCTAAAAAGTGGTGATAACTGAGGAGAAATATATTTAGCATAACTTAATAGTAACTTGGCTTGCATGTGTTTGTTGTAATAACACATGGATTTATTTTGATATCTTTTACTATTTTTTTATTATTTCAAGTTTATTTCTCCATATCATGGTGCAGCCTGTCAAAATGGTTATGTGTTGAGAAATGTCACTTACTAATAAAGTATGAGAAATAAGGACTAAACATGTTTTGATTTATTAGCTGATGCCATATTCATGGATAAATCTCCTTGAAAAGTTGAGGAGGACACTGGTTTCCTTTATAATATATAATAATATACCTAATCATATGAGTGTATGACTATAAGCATATGTTTTTATAAAGATGTATTTATAATATATTTTAAAATATACTTTTAAATATATTAGTAGATTTGTATTATTCTTTTTTGGGATTGTAATATCTATATCTACACATCCAACGAACAGGAAATGTTTTTCTGAGAATAAAATTATAGTTCTGTAAAGAGATTGATTTTATAATCACAGCTTTTTCATTTCCAATTTTTCATTGTTCATTTCTTTCACCTGATTTCACTATTTACCCTAATTGATGAATGAGAAAACTTTATGATACCTGCTTAATTTTAGTTGGATGAAATAACTAATTTTCATCTGATTCATTTTTTGGTTCCTTAAAATGATATGTTAATAAATGAGAAAAATCAATCATAAAATAGCAAAGTGCAGTTATTCCTGCTCAGAATTAAATAAAGCAGAATGGAGAAAATTCAAAATATTTCTTTAACTGTTCATCGACTATTGCTGTATATACTACTTCAGTGAATCAGAGTAGCCCTCATAAAAGTTGTAAAACATTTATGGAATCCATTTCAAAGATGGTATAAATTTTTTATAACTATTAGGAGAATTTCTGAGTTCTTAAAAATGTCTTAAATGCTCTAATGCTGTCAGCTGATTAATTTTCAGACAGGAATCAAAGTGAAAGTGTCAGTAAATTCCCAGTAGTAACTGTGGTGTGCTGATGGTATTCAATTGTTCTTTTCTTTCAATAAAGTCCATATATGGAAATTTAGCTCAATATATCATTTAATTTATGAGTGATATTTGTTTTCTAAAAAGCTTTTAAGCCTACGAAATAACTTCTGTAGGATTTCTTTAACTAGCAAATTCCTTTCTGGGAGTATGATTAAAGCTGTTACAACAACTTTTAAACAATATGTATCTCATATAAAGCAAGATATTTGTATTAAGTGTTTATGGACCATAGCAGAGTATTTGCATTTTGCTTTTGAGAAAACTCATTAAAAAAAGTTATTATACATGAATGCATTCTCATTATAAAAGATTCAAATACTCCCAAGATCTAGCAAAATATGTTTACCTTCGTGCCCTCTCACACCCATGATCCTCAGGGTAAAAATTGTTAATAGTTTAGTATGAATCATTCCAACACAAATTCTACCCATTTACAAATATACACCTTGATGTTAAAAAATTTAAAATGGGATCCTAATGTATAGTCTTTTAATTTGGGTTGGAGGAGATCAAGATATTTTGGAATTAAGGAGGTATGATTTGTACATGCCAAGGTCACTATTATTTGGAGCATCTACCCAAGTAGCTGTCACTGTTGCCCAGTGTGAGTCTCCCCAAGCTACTCTAGCATTTTCTTGGCATAGCATCTCTGAGGAATGGGAAATATGTCCATGAGAGAGTAAAATAATTGTATATAAGTCAGTTCCTTCACCAACAAGCAGTAGCTTAAAAAAAATAGGTATCCTTTTTTCTTTTAAGAAAAGAAGTTTTTTGGGAGTTCCCTGGTGGTGCAGTGGTTAAGAATCTGCCTGCCAATGCAGGGGACAGGGCTTTGAGCCCTGGTCTGGGAAGATCCCACATGCCATGGAGCAACTAAGCACATGTGCCACAACTACTGAGCCCGTGAGCCACAACTATTGAGCCCACATGCCACAACTACTGAAGCCCGTGTGCCTAGAGCCCATGCTCTGCAACAAGAGAAGCCACCGCAATGAGAAGCCTGTGCTCTGCAACGAAGAGTAGCCCCCGCTCGCCGCAACTAGAGAGAAAGCCCCCGTGCAGCAACGAAGACCCAACGCAGCCATAAATAAATAGATAGATAGATGATAGATAGATAGATAGATAGAAAGAAAGATAGAAGTTTGTTAAGTTTGCTCACACTTTTTTTGTATGTTTGTGATCGTTACTGGTTTGGCCCCATATTGCCTTTCTCATATTAACCACACGGTAAAATGCTTGTTAGATACAGTACTTTAGATTGTTCTTTAGTTGATTCTGATCTTTCTTATTCTCTCCCTCCCTCTCATTTGACCTCCTGTGATTTTCCTATCTTCTCCTATCTTTAACCCTAACATTTTGGAGCACGTTTGATGGTGATGAGTTTAGAAAAGAATTTCTCAACCTCCAGATAATTCTTAGTTGTTGGGTGGCGGAAGGGTTATTCTGGGTATTGTAGGCAGTATCCCTGGTCTCTACCCATTGGATCCCAGCACTATGCTCCCAGTTGTGATAATCAAAAATATCTTCAGATGTTGCTAAATGTCCTCTGGAGCCAAAAGCACCCCCAGTTGATGCAAATGTCCCCTGGGGGTGCATAATCAACCCACTGAGAACCATGGTTTAGTAGCATTTCTAAACTCTTTATTTTTCTGGCATATATTTTGCAGGGGTAGATAGCTATCCCTAATCTAGTCCATAATATGTTTTGAAGTGTCATTAAAATTGTATAAATAGAGACTTCCCTAGTGGTGCAGTGGTTAAGAATACGCCTGCCAATGCAGGAGACACGGGTTTGAGCCCTGGTCAAGAAGATCCCACATGCCGCGGAGCAGCTAAGCCAGTGCGCCACAACTATTGAGCCTGCACTCTAGAGCCCACGAGCTAAACTACTGAGCACGTGTGCCACAACTACTGAAGCCTGTGTGCCTAGAGCCTGTGCTCTGCAACAAGAGAGGCCACCGCAATGAGAAGCCCGTGCACTGCAACGCAGAGTAGGCCCTGCTCGCCACAACTAGAGAAAGCCCTCACGCAGCAATGAAGACCCAACGCAGCCAAAAATAAATAAAAAATTAAAAAAAAATAAATGTATTTAAAAAATTGTATAAATACAACACTGTTGAAACTTCACTCCATATATGTGTAATTATCTTTAACTCACTTAGAAGTAGATAGGTGTTTGCTGTATAGTTAGATTAAAAAATGTATATATGAAAATATTTGCTGAGCAAAAGCCTTCTGCAACTTGAAAGAAATCTCCTCACCTGTCTATATAGGTGAAATCTGAAACCTGAAATCAAACCTTCTTTCTTATGTCTTGAAAAAAATTCGTTGAGCACCTTAACTCTTAGAACTTTAAAAAAAAATATGCATTTGGCCTATTGCAATGCAATGTATAAACATGTATTCTTAAATCAAACCAAACTACCTTCCAGAATAGATCAGGCATCATAGAGTCTAAATATGTATGGGTTTTTTCATACATAGCGCCTCAACATTTATCTTCAAATATGTAAATCTGTGTATATTCAATGTAAATGGAAATAACATAAACTAAAATTTTAATATTTTATCTAAAATTTGCAAAACTCTGACTATTTTAATAATAAAAATCCTGTCCTATAAACTATCTAGGAAATATTCTCAGACACAGTTATCTTTGGAACTTTAAAAAAACTGACCTTTACAACGAAATTTAGACTACTTCAAACAGTGTTTCCTACACTTTTAGACTTAATATTCTTATTTCCGCCCTTAGTATATATTCTTATTTAATTTCCTGTCGATTTTAAAAGAAATTTGTACTGTAGTCAATTTTAAAAGAGTTACTTCAAGCTTTCCCCAATGTGTATTTAAATCACTTTCTTTACAGAAACAACGCTTAACCTTTTTTGAAGTTAAAATTTGAGTGTTTTCAAAATCCAAGCATTATTTTAATGTATCAAATTATTCTTTTCAACACTCCTGTCTTTAAATCTGTACTTTCTCATTCTGTTTTTATAATTTCTCTTTTGAATTACCTAATCCAACTTAAAAGATTTGAAAATGGCAAATCTAATAGAAAGATGAAATATTTTGTTTTCAAGCTAATATAAAACACATTCTAGACATCAATATTATATTTAACACTAATATAAATTCTGACTAAAGTAATAGAACTTATTCTTCATAAACTTGAGACCAAGTAAGAATTATTAAAAAGTAATATTCTGGTAAAAATATGTATGCCACTGTTTAATGGATATTAACATCTATGTTCACACTGTCATGCTAAAGCTGTTTTTCATATCTAAGTCTTTATTGTGTCACTGGCAATATCTGTGTGTCACTTGTATAACTTTAATATTTTTATTCAAATACCTGTCAGATATATTTAAAAGGGAAATATGTAATGGTCCATATTTTTTTCAGTACACATTAAAATAGATAGAATGAAAAGGTTACTCAGGAATCACTTGAAGTCATCTGTTACATCACCTGCCACATTTTGGGAAACACTGATTTGAGGGAAATAATCTGTACATTATAAAATGCCTTTGATTTGCAGAGGTTTGACAAGGTTATAGAAGTAAGAATTTTCCAGAACATGACCAAAAATTCTTCTGCTGCGTTATTTTGAAATTTTATACACAGTGATTTCTGTAAAGTACTAATTATTATAGAACATAATTGAGCCTAACACAGTTATGTCTTAGAACTCTTTTTTGGGAGGAGTCGGGCGGTTGGCATTGGCTATTAGGTGGGGTTGTAAAGGGAGTAACAATAAGTAACAGGGCTTCTTTATTTTGTTCTGTTCTCATGACACGAACTTTAGTAATACCTTAGGGGAGAGAGTTGAAGCTGATTCCAGTTTGTTTAATTCTGAGTTTCCACAAGAATGACATTAAAACAGTTTATAACATGTGGCTGGGTATAATATTCATGGTGGTTTATTATATTCCAAATTTGTAGCTGCTCTTTTGCCAGGCACTTTAGCTGTTTTTCAGTCTTTCACAGCACTACGATTCTTCCCTACCTTTGTTATTTCAGCTGTGTCATGCAGGTTTATTTTGGAAATGTGTATCGACTAAAGTTTCTTATGCCACCCTCGCTTAGCTCTGTGTAGTGAAGGTCACATTTAATTAGAATGTAGACTTTATGGCTGAGAGGTACATTAAAACCAGCCAATTTCCATTCCCACTGCTTCTCTGACCTGAATTTGGCCTTCACTACCCCTTTCCTTATAACTTGAAATTCTGTCTTAACTTTTCTCCAGCCTTTGGTATTTTCTCACTCTAGTTCATTGCAGCTCTGAATTTGTTTCACCCTGGTCAGAAGCCTTCAGAATCTCATCTTTGCAAAGACCTCTTTATCTCTGCTTTCTGTTCCCACCACTATCTGCCCCAGTCCTCATATGTTCTTGTAATCTACACAAGCTACAGTCATTGAGCCTTTTGGAGATTATACCTGTGCTGTTACTGTCCTCTCTTCTCATTCACTACTCTTCTTGAATACCAAAGTTATTCATTTGTCTGTTAATATCTACACTACTTTCCAGGCTCAGCTTACATTTTACATTTTACCCCTCACCTTAGCCTCCTTGGGTTCTCTTTTAACCCCACACAAACATGATGTACTATCTCTCTTCTCCCTGAATCACCATTGTACTTCTTTTTCTTATTGTTTAAAAAATACCGTGATTGTAATCTCAGTATAGAGAAAGGCATGGGTTTTTGAGTCTGCTCAAAACCCTGTGTAACTGCTGTGAGCTGGGACTGTGTTGCGTCATATATAGATGGTCCCTGACTTTCAATGATTATGAATTTTTTGACTTTACAATGGTGCAAAAGCGATACGTATTCAGTAGGAACCATACTTTGACTTTTGGTCTTTCCCTGGGCTTGCAATCAGCTGTAGGATACTTTCTGATGCTGGGCAGCGGTGGGGAGCTACATCTACCAGTCAGCCACGTGATCATGACTGTAAATAACCAATATACTTACAACCATTCTGCACCCATACAACCATCCTGGTTTTCACTTTCAGTACTGTATTCAATAAATTACATGAGATATTCAACACTTTATTATAAAATAGGCTTTGTGTTAGATGGTTTGCCCAACTATCAGCTAATGTAAATGTTCTGAGCACGTTTAAGATAGACTAGGCTAAGCTACGATGTTAGGTTAGGTGTATTAAATGCATTTTCGACTTAGGATATTTTCAATTTAGGATGAGTTTATCAGGGCATAAGCACATCATAGGTTGAAGAAGATCTGTATTCTTTTACATTCTAGGGAGTCTATTTCTTGCACACAAAGCTGTAGTTGGCAATGAATGTGTTAGAAGGATGAAAAACCACTTATTTATGAAGGAATGTTATTTTAGTATTTATTCAAACAATATCTTGAAGAATCTCAATGTTTTTGCCACCCACAGGGAATTAATTTTCTTTCCAATAAAGTGCACAGTTAAGGAGTTTATGAGCAGGAATTGAATGAAAATACACCCCTGAGGAGATAGCTCAAGATTTTGTATGTGTACAAAATTGGGGAAAGGGAAGGTTTCTTTCATCATCAGTGCTTTCCTATTTTTTTTTTTTTTTTTTTTAGTCTGTATGTATCTATTAAATGTATTCAGTCTCACTGCATTTTAGACCTATCTGTGGTCACTTATGACTACTATGCTAGTTTCCAATTTTTAAGAGGGAAATTTCAGAAGCATGGAATCTGGAGATTACAGGGCATCCCGATATCTCATTCTTCCATGATTTATTTACTTTCTGTGCAGCAAGTTACCAGCAGGAAAAAAGCTCGCATGCTTGCAAATAGAAAGAATATCAAATGATTTATTAATTTTATAATCTGTTAATTGTTATATGTTTAGGCTCCTGAATGTAATAATTTGCTTTTATACTTTCTTATATCTTCACTGAAACGTTATCATTGCAACATACATAACATAGCAAAATTTAGTACCAGGTATACTTGTCTTAAACTTAGACCAAAGTGCTAATGACAACAATAGGAAAGGGGATTTAATTATAAGATATATTAAATCTAAAGTCTGGACCTCATGCTGCTTATGCAGAGAGGTGTCTGTGATTACTCTGAGCACTTTTTTATATTTACTCAGGACTAAATGAGTAAATGACTGAATGTCAGCACTATTAATTAAATTTGTTGAAGAGTCTCCGATGCCCCTGAATCATTTTCCAGGGGACATTCTGAAACTAGAGTTGTTAGCAATAATTGCTTAGTGAACATAGAAAATGCTTTGTCTTCAAGAAGAGTAATATTCAAAGGAACCTCCTTCTAAGTTATACATGAGCATTTTTTCTCCCTCCTTAGAGGCCTGTTTATTTTAACTAGAATTTTAAGACTGAATATAGCAACTTAGGATCCTTTAAGTTTATACCTCAGCTTAATTACTTAACCAATTCAAAAACTGATTTCCTTTAGAAGCATCTTCTCATTCCTAATCTACTGAAGTCAATGGCAAGTATATTGGTGCTAAACGAAGCTATTGCATACTGAAACTTTGATTAATATATATATATTTCCAAAACTCAGTGCGGTAATATCTCTTTGTATATCCTTAATGTAGATTATATGGAATCGTGTTGATATTCCCTACTTTGTGAGAATCTGGGGCATTTGCCAGAAATATATGAAGCCATGGCTATAGTTGGAGGACTCCTTAGAGGACGCAGTATAATTCTTGATTATATGTTAGACTGGCAGCTTTGAATACAATGGGGATAGTAAAAGGAAAAAAAATAAAAGATTTAAGTATGGCTGTTGTTACTTCATGCCTTGTTCAATCTCATGTTGTATCTGGCCAAACAGAATTATTTTAAGTTTGACTTTCTTTATTGTTTGTGTCAGAGATTCATATTTATATGTAGGAGAATTATGCGTGGAAAAAACCCTATAGTTTTCTGTACTGAACCAGTATTCCTAACTGACTCTTTTCTAAATTTTTGAGTGCTCCTTTAGAAAATGATTGTAATATATTAATCTTTCTTAAATTTTAAGAGGAATATATAAATACCTTGAAATTTTATTTTATGTTTAAATATTTTTTGTTAGCTTTCTTTTTATAACTCTTTATTTGGAAATAATTTCAAACCTAGAATAAATTTGCAAGAATAGTTGAAGGGGTACACTATACCTACAGTAACCTATTGCTAATATTTCACTTATGTTATCATTCACGCTCTCTCTCTTGAGTGTGTATGTGTGTGTGTGTGTGTGTGTGTGTATAATATATTCACATATTATACACATGTGTGTATATACCTTTTTTCTAAACCATTTGAGGGTGATGTTTTTAAAAAGTTTTTTTCTGGTAAGCTTTCTTATCTCCTTTGTTTTTGAATATTCATGTTCATGATTTAAGCAAGACATTTTGGTCTGATTTAGTCGGTGATAAACAGAACATTCTGGTAAATTTGATTTTCCACTATTAGTCATTTTAATCTTAGTTACAATTTTTTATGCTCAATTTATAAGACCACTATGAAAATTTGTTGAGCAGTGGAGCTAGTAGATGCCCTTTCTTCTATCTACGTTTGAGGTGTTTTGACTAATAGTTCCAGGGCGGGGGATAAAGGGAAGGGTGGTACACGGAGAGCGCGGCATTAACTCTCCATAGGGTAATGTTGACTGTTTGAGATAAAACCACTAGCTAACCTTGTCACTTAGCACATAGTTATTACTTTCATGTTAAAGGTGGATTTTAGTCTGAAAATTACATACTGAGCACAAATGTTTCTCAGCTGTCACTCTTCATAGATCCCTGATTTCCAAGTGTTTTGACTAATATTTTGTTTTGCTACTTATTTCAGTATTCTTTTATGCACTGCTCCAGATAACAGACTAATGAGATACCTGTATATGTCCTGTAATCTTAAAATACTGTTTCAGAAGGACTGTGTTATTACTTTCTTTGCAGTTTCTTGCTATACTTGAGAAGGCTTTTAATACATGCTGACTGATTTAAATGATGCTGTGACCCATACAGCTGCTCTGCTTCGTCTTTTGTTAGCTTACTCCTCAAATCTGCATTACCAGCAAGGCAGTGTCCTAGGTCACCTGATGAGATGCTTGAAGTTTTCTGTATGTTTAACATGTTTGATCTATGGCTAATACTTCAGAATATATACAGTCAATATAAACTTTGAGTTTAATAATATTTTATTATTTCATACATCTGATATTGAATACTCAATACTTTGCCTATATTATCTTTAGTTTTTACCGAAATCTTACAAATTAGTGAAATTATCTTTGCTTTAAAGATGAGAAAAATGAAACTTAGAGGGTTAAAATAGTTTGCCTTTTAGATAATAATACTTACCTACTGGGTTATTTGAGAATCAAGACACTATATGTCTGTTGTTGGTTGTTGTTATTACTCTTATCAATGCCAACTTATCAACCAGCGGCATAGCTGAGGTTCTGCCTTATCTGAATCTACAGTGTATGTTGATTATATTTGATATCTTTGAAATATAAATGGAGTGAACACGATACAGTTTTTTTCTTTTGTCCACAAGAAATATACTTTATTTATTTATTTATTTATTTGAATTGTGCACTTTATTTTATTTTATTTTTATACAGAAGGTTCTTATTAGTCATCAGTTTTATACACATCAGTGTATACATGTCATACAGTTTTATTTATTTTCCTTATGCAGCTGTGTTCTCAATTATTGCAAAGAAGCCAGGTGTTAATGACCTTCTGGAATAAATTTTCATTATTGGCTTTAGCTTGCAAAGCAATCCTTTAATGGTCAGGGCTAACACCGTGTTTCATGCTGAAGACACTGTTCCTAGAAGCTCTGCAACAGATGGTGGCCATCATGTAGACTCAGCACAGTTCTCTTGAGCAGTGCTGCCAACTCAGCATAATTCAGCAGATAAACAGTTTGCGTATGTAAAGCATTGGTCTGCACTGAAGAGATTTATCTGTAAAAGCATGGGGGAAATAAAAAGAGTCTTACTAAAATGGGTTGAGGGCTCTAGCTGAACTTTGTTCTTTGTGTGGCATTTTGAGTTAGATTTGAAAAGCATATGGCCGGAGACTTATTTCACCGTAGGTCCAGTTAGCAAATCCGGAGACTTATTTCACCGTAGGTCCAGTTAGCAAATAGCCTCGTGTCAGAGTCCACATAAACCACAGGTTTATATTTTGCATTGAGAACATTTTTGTCCGCGGGCGCTATGCTTTACAAGTGCTCACATGAGGGCAAGATGCCTGGTGTACAGAACATGCAATTGATGACTGCCTTAGGGAATAATGATAGAGAGATGAGATTTCTGTGCTAACAAAGGACTCTTTGTTTCACAGAAATTTTCATCATCTTGGACAGGATTGTTTGAATCCGGTAATGGATGGATGAAGCCTGCTCTGCTTGTGCCTATAAATTGGAAATCATTTCTATGTGACATGTGGAAACTATTTCTTTGGGAGAAAAGAGAAGTGTTTGCTTTTCCGATGTGCCTTGTGGATTTCCCTGGGACTGCTCAGTTGACAAAACTTTCATTGACTGGATTGGGACTACAGAGGTGATATACTGTGAAGTTAATGGATCTTAGGCTTCAGGGCCCCTTATTTTCCCAGGATTTTTCCAAGACCTTAGGCCTTATTCATATGATCGTATGTAAAATTTGCAATTAGGATGTTTTAAACATAATCAGGTAAGATTGTGATCTTTTTGCACACCTACTCCTCTCTGTCATATTTCCCCTAGCGCAGATTGTGTTAGAGTGGCCATGGTCAATTTTGGAATCTGGCTAATGGGATGCTGAGTTGGAGATACATTTATTTGGGGCTTAGTGGGATATATTAGTGTGAGATAATATGAAATTGCTATTTTTGGAGGTTGAAGATGATTGAACATTGGCAATTTCATATGGTCACATGTGGTTAGAAGTTACTTCATTGTATAATTAAGTTATTTCTACTGTCCTGGTAAAGGACTGTTCTTCCAGAAATCTTCCAGCTGCTCACTGAGCCTGCATACCCAGTGTGATGAGTACATGGACAGAGGTCATTTTGTGACATGTCTTAAGAGCACGTGGTGCAGAAAACATGTGGATAGAGGAGAAACAACAATAAAACTTTGATCGACCCGCATAGAGGAAACTTTGCATTATCTTTCTAGTCTTCCCATAGAAAGCGATATAAAATCCTTGAAATATGAAGAGGCACCCAAAGTGTATAAGCCAAAACAAAACAAAACGCCGAAAGTCATTACTAGACATGAAAGAAGCATGTCTAGTAATTACTTGAAAACCTATGCAACTTTTCTGGATTTTGTGATTTTTGTGATAACTGTCAAATTATTTGTTTGTGGTATTTTGAAATTTATTTACTTAAAAGGCTCCCCTGCCTCCACTGTATAAGCTTCAAAGTTCACAATACTTGGATCTGCCCCTAAATGGGAAGCATATGGAATGGAGCCCCAATAGCAAACAGATTTTTTCCAGGAACCCGAAGATCCTTTTCAGAGATTATTTTTATAACTTCTTAAATTGGAGATCAAGCATAGTAACATAACTGATTTTCTTTCAGAGGAAAAAGGTGTGTAACAGGATGAAAATAGATTGGAAGAGTGATACTAGAGTATATAAGGTGATGTGTCTATGGTTAGGATTAAATTTCAAAAACCATAGCAACTCAGTCTACTTCAATCTGTCTCTATCTTCTCTCAACCTTGTTTATCACCATCTTCCCTTTCAGGAAAATAAAGACAGATAGGTATCTTCAGTGAAAGAGATTCTTAATGAAACTGGGTGTGGGTGTGAAAGACCTTCTCAAAGGCTGTCTTCTAGGATTTTCCATTCTGTCTCCTGATGATATGTTACCCTGATAGCTTTTTTTGTTTATTTTTTTCTTGGAGGTGGCCTGGGAGGTGCTACTAGAATTAGCAAATACATTATTTGTTAATAAATTCTCCATCAACACGAATTCCTCAGTTTCCACAAGTAAAACAGGTGTTTGCTCTTCTGCCCCATTGTTTTATCTTTTCCTCTAATTGTATCAACTTTGGGGAATCTGGGAAACTCTAACAAAAGAAGTAATGCTCTTATTGCTGCATACAAGTCCCCAAATGACACAAGTAATTTAGAAAACTAAGGAATCAGAAGTTCTACTAATGTTTGTTCCTCAAAGAGCTTTTCTTTAATGAATCCTTGCCAGGGAGATGAAGGGTCTCACGAGAAGCCTTGCTTGATTTATTCATGGTGGATACAAGTATGTAGGACAGATATTTAAACATTTAATACTCCCTTACCCTTCAGAGTATGACATATGTATGATTTTTCCCCCTCATTGTTTCTTTTATCAGAAATATCTATGTTATACATCAGATATCACCAATCAACTCATCACAGGTCACCTGCAAAGCATCTAGGTTGTGGGGAGACCCTCAGTGCAATGCCCACCCATGACCCCACCTCCTTTTTTTCATACTTCTCTGTCTTGGTGAATATGATAACCAACCTTAAGTTCTATACGGCAGAACGGGAGGCATGCAAGACACCTCATGACTTATTCACCATATTGAGCTCATGTAAGCCTCCTTAGTGTCTCCGTTGGATGACCTGTGTGGCTCCCGACTCCTGACCCCCGTCAGAGGAGTTCTTTTTAAGGAAACATAGCTTATATAGCATATTTAAAAGCTTTATTCAATGGACAATCACCATTGAATCATACATTTTCATTCAACAAGTACTGCTTGAGTGCTAGGGAGAAATGGAGTGAAGTAGTGGGCTGGACATCTTCAGATGTCTCTTCCAGGTCCATTCTGTACCCTTCTCTATTCTGCTCTCTGCCCTGGTAGGCAAGTCAGTATAAACCATATTAATAAGCCCCCAGGAAGAGATATGAGGGAGAGAGAAGTGTGAGTTCACGTTGTTTATTCTCTTAGCTCTTTTCCTGCAGGTGGCCTTAACTTGATTGCTGCTCCCCTCCAATTATCACTTTTTCTCTCAAGTCTGCCCTCTCTGTTGGGCTGTTTCTGGTTTTCAGTACCTTTCCTCTCTCTTGTCCCTTCAGGGCTGTGTGTAGCGGTAGCCCCCTGTTACTATCCCTGAGGTTCTGCATTATCCCTTTTGGTTTTCCTACATCCTTCCCAAACTCTTGTAAATAGTCCTTTATTAAACTCTCCATCGATTATCTTAATTTTAGTGTGGTACTCATTTCCTTCTAGACACTGACTGATACAGATGTTAGTCTAGGAATATGTCTGTGATGCTTTGATGTTATCAGTGATATATGAAGTAGGTGTGGGGAAAAAAATCATGTAGGGAAAGAACCTTCTACATGGAAAAACTCTTTTCCTGGAATATTGGAAGGATGGCAAGGTGGACTGGGTGGCTAGAATGAAGTAGGCAAATGGGAGAGTAGCAGGAAATTAAGTCAGAATGGTAGTAGAATGAGGTGGGAAGACCACCGAGTGCCTTTTAGGGCTTATTTTCAATGTGAGATTGAAGTCATTGGAGGTGATGACTGTCTTATAATTTGTCCCTCCGACTACTGTTTGGATAATAGACTGGGGACAAAGGTAGAAGCAGGGAGGCCAGTTAGGAGGCTATTGAGAAAGACAATGATGATTCCAGCAACAAAGATAGTGAGAAATGGTGGGATTCTGCATGTATTTTGGAATATGGGGACAGGATTTGCCAGTGGTTAAAAAATGAGTCCAGGATCATGACAAGTTTAGCAGCTAGATGGATGGACCTGTCATTTCTCATATGAAGATGACTGTTGGAGGAAGAGTTTAAGGAGGAAGATTAGGAATTTGATTTTGGATGTTAAGTTTGAGATGCATTGAAGTAGATGTATTGAATGGGTGCGGTTCATAGGAATTGTCTAGGGTACCGATACAAGTTTAAGAGTCATCAGCATATAGATGATATTTAAATTGAAATTACCTAGGCTTTTGATTCTCAAACTTCTTGTTTACATATTTATAAATATAATTTTCACTGTAGATATAGGGTGGTTGGGTCAATCAGTCAGTCTCTAAGAACAATGTTATTAGAATTAGACATAATATTTAAAAAAAAGAAAAGAACTTGTATATTCTGTAATTAATGTGTATACAACATAAGCACCTAAAAATGAGCATGTCTATTAAAATACTGACCTGTGCTTGTAAACTCAGGTAAACATATAAAGTGTGTATAACACAAGGACTACGTTTGAAAATATTATTTGCCTTTTTGGAAGGCATTTTTATTTAAATGTCAGAAAGTGAGAGTAATAACTGATTTTCCTGCCAAACAAGGGAATTAAACTATAACTCTAAGAAGAACATGGGGAGCATTATTGCACAGCTATCCTTGAAATTTCAGTCCACTTTTAAAATACAATTATTTTAAGCCATTTGTTTACAATATGGCATCTTTATTTGTATACAGTTTCAAACACTTGGCTCTTCTGTGCCTTATCTCTAACTTTTTAGGATTTGAAAAAAAGGCAATTTGCAATAGTAGAGAAATCCTTACTACTCAAAACACTAGACTAGGAGTGAGAAGTGTGGATTTCAAGGATAATTATTTTGTCACCAACTAGCTATGAATATATAACACAACATCTCTAGGCTTCAGATTCTTTGTTTGAAAGTTAAAAGATTAAATTAGATTACTGGTATTTCCACAGTTCTACAGACTACCTCACCCCCTTCCTGGCACAGTTCCCAGACTAGTCACAATGGGCCAAGTATGCCAAAGATGACTGGGTCCCTCACTCTTTCAACCTGAGCCTTTACGTTTTATTTGCTCTGTGTTAGTGCTACCAAAGAAGATATTTTTGAAATGTAGGATCACCAGTTTAAAAGTCTTAGAAAACCAGTTAATTGCTAATCTTTTCTAGAAAAAAATATTTTCAATTAATTATGTGTAAAGTTTTTGTCAGCTTTGAGAGCTGCTTTACCGCTAAACCACTGCCTATAAAACATACCCAGCTAGTTCCATTACTGTCTTCCCAGGTAACTATTCTTTTTTTGCCTCTGATGTATACTTTAGTCTTAACATTCTTTAATTATAGAGTCTTGGAATCTTACAGTTGAGACAGACCTTAGAAATGATCTCTTTCAACCTCTTTCCTGATACAGAATGACCACCACATCCTTGAGACTAGTTATTCAAAATCTGTTTGCAGAGTACCAGGGGCTCATCAACTGGGATGGTAACCCACTCCATTTTGTAATAGCTCTTCTGCTTTCTTATGTGCAGCCAAAACAAATACCTTTGAAACCTTCACTTTTCTGTCATTTACCATAGGGATTTGAAAACACTATCTGTGGTTAGTGGCTCTCAAAATTTACTGTACATGGAATCACTTAGAGGGTTATGATGAATATTACAGAGCTCTCTATCTAAAGATTGTTTCAATAGATCAAGAGATGGAGTTCAGTAATCCACATTTTCAATAAACACATCATTTGATTATAATTGTAGATCATTATTATAATTCATAACAGAATATTGTGAAATGGAAAATTCATTTTAAAAATTGTTTGTATAATATGATTCCATTTTTGTATGTAATAGCATCCATTTATGTCAAAAAGATCAATTTAAGAGGATGTCCTCCAAATGTTATCAGTGGTTGGTTATTTCTGCCTGTTGAGATTATGGACAGCTTATACTTATCTTTACATTCTAATATTTCTACAATGATTATATATTACTTTTATCATTAAAAATGGTAAATTTTAATTAGTGATTTACACCTCCAGTACTTGTCATAAAGGTGATTTTATAGAAGTTGGAAACTGGCAAGGATAAAAGGACCCTATCTAGTATGGTAGTATTATTGCTGCTGAGTCCTTTCAGGGCACATTAGAGTCAGGATCCTTGGATAAAAAATACTGACTCCTCTGATCTGCTCTAAAGGGACTGTTACCAAGCAAGGGCTCTGTGTGCCTGTGGAACAGAAAGTCAAATTCTGACAGTGGATGTTTGCAGCAAAGTAAGGGTTTATTTGCAGGGTGCCAAGCAAGGAGAATGGGCAGCTCATGCTCAAAAGACCCAAACTCCTTGATGTCTTTCAGGAAGGGGTTTTCAAAGACAGTGTCAGGGGAAAGAGTCATAGGATGTGTGATCGGCTCATGGACCTTCTTCTGATTGTTTGGTGGTGAGGTAACAGGGTGATGTCTTCGGAATCTCAACCTTCTGGTTCCAACCAGTCTGAGGTCTATGTGCTTGGGATCAGCATGTAGCCACCATCCTTCACCAGGACGGGGGTCTTAGTTTCTACAGAACAACTCATCAGATTATTATCTGTATCCCTATAGGAGGAACTAAGAGGCTGTGACTCTTGTCCTAATCATTAACTGCTTGAGTCTGCTCTTTGGAACTCAGGGAAAGCCTAAAAGACTAAAGTCTTTTTCCCTATAAACAGGAAATGGAGTATGAAGGGGCTTTTGTACTGGAAAGACCCCACAGGGTCCTGCTTGCTTTCAACCCTCATTTCTTTGAATCTCTTCAATCTTGAGGTGAACAGGGGTGGGACAAGAAAGGAAATAAAGTTCTGGATAGACAGATTAATCATAAATTCAGCAAGGGAACTTAGTTTTAGGGGGACTCGGTTTCAGGAGAATGATGGTCAGCATTGGTAGTTACCTCATTATTCAGCCCAAGGCCATTTTATGAGTCATCCGTTTGTTCTTTCAACAAACATTTATGTTCCTAGGATATATGCCACTCAATAAGGCTAAAAGGAGCACAGGTGTACCAAATTCCTACCATAGCAGAGGAAGCAAAGGTGGCATAAAGAATAGAGGAGCTGTCTCTCCTTGGGAAGCTCTGAGTTGGTTTCACTTAAGAGTTGTTGAATAAAGTGAATCTTGAAAAGTGAGGAGCAGTCTTATCTAAGCTGATGAGAGACTAGGGTGGAGATTTTTCCTTGACAAGGAAATATGCAAAGCCCATGGAAATGTAACCTCCTGTGTTATAAATGGGGAACTGTAAGTAATTTGATATGGCTGAAGGGCTGGTTGCCCTTGAGAGAATTGCAAGAGGCATTCTGAACAGGTAAGCAGGAGCCCGATCTTGGAGCATCTCATATGCCATTTTAAAGAATTTGGGAGTTTAGGCAAATAACTTGATTAGCTTTATATTGTGGCAGCAGTGCGGTAGATAGATTGGAGTGGTGGCTGGAAATGGCAAGGCTATTCTGGTACTAAGAAAAAGTGTTAGAGGCAAGAGTTATTAAAGGGTTGGAATTAATAGAACTTCCTGACTGATTGGTTGTGGGGGGATAACTAAGAGGGAGGAGTCTGGCATGACTCCTAGTTTTTTGTAGGTTTCTAGGTGGATTGGATTCGAGCACCATTTTTGCAGGGCAGAAGATAGGAGGATATCAGTCATAAAAGTTGTTTTCAGTTAAGAATATGATTCCTTTCCCATGGTATGGAACGAGAAAAAATTACATGGCAAATATAGAAGAAAATAAAATATCAGAATTCTCCATCTGGACATTGTTTTCCATGTGCCCGTCTCTATATTTAATTTCAGCATTTCTATGTTTCAGAAGCTTATTGTGGCCTAGAAAGTTTTCATTATGTACAATTTTATACTTTTCATTTATGCTACTCCCTTTGTCTATGTGAATCTAGGGATAACTGTGAGAGAGATAATACCATTTAGAAAAACCAGAAAGTCATACCAAGAGTGAACCATTTGGGAAGGCGAGGAATGTCAGAAGGCAAAGATAAGTTTCATGAAATGTTGGATATTCGGTGATGGCAGATAATTTTAGTGTCTTGTCATCTGTTGTACTTAAATGACTAGAATCCATCCATATTTACCAGACAAGAACAGAATATGCATATGATCTCTGTGGGCCATTCTGCTGCTGAAAATTTGATTTAGATAATTTTACATAAAGGGTAAGACTGAAACTAAATGAACTTAGTGATTTTTTTCTGTGTGTTGGCAGTAGCTACTAATGCAGTGTATCTAGTCTATTGATTTGCAGAAGTAATTTTCTTGTACCTAGACTAAGAAACAGAGACTGCTGACAGATGCCCTGTATCTCTAAAGCAAATTTATTGTACATTTCTAAAAGTAACATATGCTTTTTTAAAAAATTAATTAATTTATTTTTTATGAATTTATTTTACTTATTACCTTTTTGGCTGTGTTGGGTCTTTGTTGCTGTGCGCAGGTTTTCGCTAGTTGTGGCAAGCGGGGGCTACTCTTGGTTGCGGTGTGCAGGCTTCCCATTGCGGTGGCTTCTCTTTGTTTCGGAGCATGGGCTCTAGGTGCATGGGCTTCAGTAGTTGTGGCACGCAGGCTCAGTAGTTGTGGTGCACGGACTTAGTTGCTCCGTGGCATGTGGGATCTTCCTGGACCAGGGCTAGAACCCGTGTCTCCTGCACTGGCAGGTGGATTCTTAACCACTGCACCACTAGGGAAGTCCTTCTTCTACTACAATTTGATGAGTATCCTTTCATATTTATATGTGTCTCATTGACTGAAAAAAATGCACAACCTAAAAGTTGAGAATTATGTTTTATTCAGGGGGACTTGCTGAGGACTTAAGCCCGGGAGGCAGCCTCTCAGATAGCTCTGAGGGATTGCTCTGAAGAAGTAAGGGAGGAGGTTGGATATATAGAAGGTCAAACGAACAATTAAAAAAACAGATACTCCAACGTCAAAAGATTACTGCTAATTAAAGAAAACCAGACATGCCAAGTCAATGAATTTAGTGCTTTTCTCAATATGTATGGGAAGATGCAAGAGTCTGGGCTCACTGAAATCATTTCTTCTATATGCGCCTTAACTATCTTGGGCCAGTATCCTGCTTTTCTCCATCCTGAATCCCCTCAGGGTGCACAGTCTGCGATGGCTGCAGTGGCCGATGGCTTGATGGCCGCAACATCCTTTGTTTACTGATATGGCAGGCGACACTTTTTGCCCACAGTCTTTATAATTGCCCCCTCACTATTTATTAAAGTGTAGTACTCAAATGATATAAGATGATAGAGATAAAACAGCCATGGAAGATATCATGTGATTTGATCTTGATAGTAGATTCCAGCTGTTTAAGCAGGTGACAATATTTTGGGCAAAAATGCTTATCTGTTACTTAAAAAATTAGTAATTGGTTTAGGCGAAGGCAGGATTAAAGGGATAGTAATTATGTGTGGCACCTCTTAACCTTTTAACTTTTCTAATCACCCCAAGAACCTAATAACCTTAGTTTAGTTTGATAAAAACAGTTGATTGAGGAACATAAAAAGAAAAAAAAAAGGTAACCCTTTAACCTTCAGTGTCTGCTGAAAGTAGAATTACTTTTATGTTCCTTACAGTTGGAGAAGGGGAGCTGTATATTAGAAGATGTAGAAGACTTGTAGGGTTTTTTTTTTTCCCACAAGTGCTAGTGTCCTTTGGCTTGAATTTTAATGACCATATATCACTCTTTGAATTTTATTGGGAGCTTTCCCCTCAAGCCTGTGAACAGTGGTTTGAAACCAGAAGATTCTGAGATCTCTCCTCAAGACCAGCTGCAGTTCGGATGTGACCACTCATTGTTCTGGAATAAACAGCTTAGACCCATCTAGCCACCCTGTGGACTGTCCTCATACAAAGCTGTTTCTGTCCTGCATGGGCAGGGACTCCAGGCTCAGCTGTGAGGCCTGCTGAATTAATCAAAGGATACTTAGACCGCATTCCCTAAAGACTAGCAGATTTCTATGGTGACTCTACCCTAACACCCTGAACTCCTGCCCTTTTACATGACAGCTGGAGATCAGAGAGCAGTCTAACTCTGGGAAGACAGTTTAGGAAGAATGTTCTCGAAGGTTTATTGGTGAGAAATGTGTATTTACGTGTCCTTTTGCCTGTCAGAATTTGTAATTAACATTTTCAAGCACCTAGAATTTAATAAGCACTGAATTTGGTGCTGACTTTCGCTGTTTTGTTCAGTCTCAGTAATACCTTACCAGGTACTTGTGTTTATTTCCGGTTTACAGAGAAAGAAACAGAGAGCCTGCTAAGATATAGGTTCTGACAATTTAGGAGGACAAGTGGGTTTTGACTCTGGCTGCACATTGGATTCACCTGAAAAGCTTTTTTGAAATATGGATTCCTGGGTTTAGGGCAGATGAATTAGAATAGAATCTCTGGAGGTGGGTACCTCCCAGCAATGCCATTTTAAAAACAAACAAAACACATTCCCAGATGATTCTAATTTGCAGCCAGGGTTGCGAACCTTTGTCCCAATTTGTCTGACACTCATCCCTTATCAAATCGTGGTCCCTGCACCAGCCACATTTGCATGAGTTGGAAACTTGTTAGAAACACAGACTATCTGGACTTTCCTGGACCCGCTGTATCAGAATCTGAATTTTAAAAATATCCCTAGGGAGTTATTTGTACTGCCTTTGCAACTTTTCTGTAAATCTAAAGCTCTTCTAAAATTAAAAGTGTTTATTAGGGAAAAAAAAAGACCATGTTTGGGATACAAACACAAAACCTTCCCTCCAGAAGCTCAGTCTAGCAAGAAGAAAACTTATTAAAAGGCACTTTGCTGAGCGCTGTAATGGAAGTAATGTAGAAAGTGTTGTCACTTTATGGGAGGAAATGAAAGATGCTGCTTGGAGGAATTAAGAGAAAAATTGCCCAAGGAAGGTGACTTGAAGGCATTTTGGGCACAAAGACTCAAAGGTCAATTCCTTTAAGAAAATTTGCTAATATGAAGGGAATAAAAAAAAAGAAACATAAAATTGAGCTTCAATGAAAATATAATTTGAAAACACATGTATATATTTTAAAAATGAAAACTCCAAACTCCAAACTGAGGATTAGTGCCAGACTGGAGAGGTACTCTAATAATTAAAGGAAGAGTTTCTTTCTCTTTTTTGAGAAAAGCAAAGTAATTAAGGACAATTAATCATTTGTAGCTCTAGGGCTCTTGAAGGGGGTTGGGGACAGACCCTTTTGTGAAATTCTGTCTTTTGGAGACTCTTGTGACCCTACTCTCTTGAACTTTTTGGTTTCTTAGAAGTGTTGTGCTTAAATTCTTCTCGGGGCCTTTGCAGCTGCTGTTTTCTCTGCTGGGCAGGTCTGACCCCTTCTTCTATTCCTGGCTAAGTCCTCCTCTTCCTTCAGCTCAGATTCTGCGCAGAACCACTTTTTCCAACTTATACTCTACGTTGGGTACCGTTCTTCTGGGTTCCTATAGCATCTTGCATATATCACATTATTGCTAATTTTCTTTTTGTCTGTTTCTCTCATGAAACAGTAAGTACCTTAAAGGCAGGGGTTATTTCCCAATAGCTCCTGTGTCTCCAGAACTTTGCACAGTGCTTGACTCAATAAATTCTTGGAAGTAAATGAAAAGTGAAAATAATAGCCGGTTTTTGCCCTTAGTTTACAGTGTCAAGATGATCTTTGGAGATGGCAATAATGGATTGAAATGCCCTCAGCATTGATAGCTGGAGAGAAATTTAGAGACTTCAACCTGTGCGTAACACATGCCTGGCGTATAGCAGATTCCCAGTAAATTTCAGTTGTGGGAAGGAATCAACATTCTCATTTTGTAAATGAAGACTCTGATGTAGATTATGTTAAGATGTGTCTCTCTTAGCATACTATTAAGAGAACGTGAACTCAGACATGGATCATTAGTCATAAATTAACAATCATTTTTATGGTCTCCAATTTTTAAAATTTTTATTTGAAGTATAGTTGATTTACGATGTTGTGTTAGTTTCTGGTGAACAGCAAAGTGATTCAGTTATATGTATATATATTATGATATTCTTTTCCATTGCGGTTTATTACAGGATATTAAATATAGTTCCCTGTGCTATACAGTAGGACCTTGTTGTTTATCTATTTTATATATGGTAGAAAAATGTGGAATGCTTCATGAGTTTGCGTGTCATCCTTGTGCAGGGGCCATGCTAATCTCTGTATCGTTACAGTTTTAGTGTCTGTGCTGCCAAGGTGAGCACTGGCCTCCAGTTAAGTACCTGCACGTGTCAGGTGTTATAGAAATAACGTATATGTATAATATACATATATGGTCACATTTAATTCTTTGAAATATCTGTGAGACTTATATTAGGTTTGGGGGCACGAATTTGAACTCAGAAGTGTATGATTATAGAACTCATGCTTTTTTCCTAATCAGTGTTCTTTCTGCCCTTCCCTACTGCCTCCCTTGCTTTAAGAAGCAGTTGAAGCTGCCTGCACCTTTCTGTTCCTGGAAATTGCATGGTTAGGAATCAAGGACTCGCCCTTTGATTATTAATTTGCTGTGTGTTCATATACGGAGCCTTTCTTCCTCTGTCTCCACATTTATAAGATGGACCTATTAAACTATAGCAAAAAAATAAATAAACTATAGCAGGGGTCCATTTATTATTCAACAAATATTTGAAAGGCTAATGTGAACCAGACACTGTTCTAGGTGCTGAAGATACAACAGCAAAAAAAGGACAGACAGGACCCATAGACCCAGAGAGCTTCCATTATGGCAATTATGGCAACTGAGGCTGAAAATAAACAAGTAAAACAAAATCCAATAGTGATCAGTGCCGTAAAGCAAATAGAACGGGCTGACAAGGAGGAATGTGGATGGAGTAGGGTGAGGACATCCGTGGATGGGGTGGTCAGGGAAGTCCCCCTCAGGAAGTGACATTTAAGTTGAGAGCTGTGAGCAAAGCAGGAGTCAGTCATGAATACATTTGGAGACGCAGAGCTCTAGGCAGAGGGATGCTTGGGGCAGAAATCCTAAAGCCGAAGAGCTCTGCATGTTGGAGGACCACTAAAGACCAGTGTGGCTGGTGGGAGGAGAGTGGAAGGAGATGAGAGGACAGGTTGGCAGGTCCAGATTATGGATTTACAGTCAATGGTAGAGACTGTTTCTCAAATGCCAGCGTGCAGATACTCCGCGGAAATCCATCGTGATGTTCTCACATCTTTGATACCTTTGACATCTTGGGTACTTCTTTCAACATCTTTGCTGCTTTTCACCTGTTTGGGAAAATCGTTCCATATGAGTAAGGTCCCAGAATAGAAGCCAGAATCTTGCTTCTTCAGCCTCTTGTGTATCAAGGACACATGCATAGGACCTAGGCTCTATTGATCAGATGCACACAGGTAAGACTTCCAATCGGAAATTAATGACAAGAAACAGGCACCATGGAATCCATCTGGCAGTGATGGTGGCTGATACATTTCATCTACAGGGGCCGCCATGCAGAGTTTCTAATATGTTCAATAGCATCTGGTGCACAGATCCTAGTTAGCAAAGTGGACTTTGGTGAGAATGTCTGGTGATGGCGGCAGCGCTGAGCACACAGGGCCAATTCAGTGCTCTTATTTCAGTACTGTTTCTGACTGCATAGCTTAGTTCTTTAGCCATCATGCAGTTTTTCTGTGAATCTCTTATATCCTTCCCCTAAATTTCTTTTTACTTACATTTACTAGAGTGCATTTCTGTTTGCAGTTCAGAGCCCTGTGTCGATGACCCCAACTTGAAAATAAGGGTCAGAGAGATTTACTACCTATATCTAAGTATTAGATCTATGAGATTAATTTCAACTTTACATTCTTGGGCTAATTAGTGGCCAGATATGACCCGGAGATGTGAACACTGCTTATTTCTAAACCCTATTTCCCATATTTTTATTTGCAAAACTAGTATTTATAAACGTATTCCTGGTTTAGAAGCCTACTTTATTCTTTGCAGACTTTCATGGGTAGGCAGACTAATTATTCAATTATTTCTTCTGGAAACCTCTTTATTGACCTTCCTTAACTTAAAGATCAGGATGTAGTACAAAGATGCTACTTTCCCATTAGACTTAAGATCTCTCCAGGCTCCTAGACATATCATTGATGAGGGATACATTACCCTGGACAGCTCACTAAGAGCTCCCCCTCCCCCCTTTGGTAAAGCTAAATAAGTATTTAATTATTAACCACAATCTTAAATGTATATGCATTTTAAGAGAAATTGTTGGTATCTGTTTAGTAGTCATTATTTCAATAATATATGTAACTAGCCTTTTATGAGGTCTACTGTGCTGCATCTGAGAAAAGGCTTCTAAAATTTAAGTGGTTCTTAATAGCTGTGCAAAACTAAGGTGAAAATATGTTTATAATTATCACCAACCCCATCTGTCCTGCACTTGTGCCAGGCTATTCTCGGAAGGGTTGTTAAAAATGTAGCTACTTCTCTAAAATGGCTTTCCATTTTCTGCATCTCTGGCTATCTCTCCACTCTGTTGAAGTTCTGAATCTTTACTAACTTATGCCAATTTTATTTCTTAGGATATATTCTTTTTTTAAATTTAATTGGCTGTGCCAGGTCTTAGGTGCAGTAGGTGGGATCTTTGTTGCCTCCTGTGGAATCTTCGTTGAGGCATGCGGGATCTTTTTTTAGTTGTAGCATGTGAACTCTTAGTTGTGGCACACGGGATCTAGTTCCCTGACCAGGGATCGAACCCGGGCCCCCTTCATTGGGAGCATGGAGTCTTAGCCACTGAACCACCAGGGAAGTCCCTTCTTAGAATATATTCTTTTATTTGTAGCTGAATTTGTTTTCTTTTTCATTGATATGTCCATTGGATGCAATGCTCTTCACGATGACTGTACTAGCAGAGAAAATTGCACTTCCAACACCTCTGTAGGTAAAAATGGTGATTGATTCCTGGAAATATTTCACATGTTGTTTACCTTAATGGGAATTGCTCATTGTTACAAATAGGGAAAGAGGTATCCCATTTTTCTTGTTTAAAGTCCTTATCTCCCATGATACCAGTATACACATTTAAGAGTACCTTACATTCAAAAGCAATTGAAAAGATTTTTGACTCAGTGTCTTTATGTGAGATTTAATCACTAGGTTATACATATTTAGGTGTTGCCTTTGCCAGTGAATTTTCAGAAACTTCATGCTTAGTCCATGCTTTGTCGGTAAGTTTTTGGTGAATACATTTATGGTCCCTTGAATGTTATTACCTAGGGATATTCTTTGTCTCTATGGGTTTAGAGACAAAATGCTTAGGATGGAAAATTTTCATTCTGGAATATGTCTTCTGATTGTCTCTTCCTCCTTTTGTCTTAATGCATGATGCACATTTAAAATTATGCATTACAGCTAGAGATGTGTGTTTGTAGGGAGATTTTGAGAAATTGAATCTTCTAAATAAACATAGCGAGGTGATGGGTACATGATGGTTTATTATTTTATTATGTTACTTTATATATGTATGATTTTTTTCATAATAAAAAGAAAACTTTGTATATTAGACTAATAAAACCCTGGGACTTAGGCAATTCACTAAACTTCTCTGAGCTTCAGTGTCCTGAACAAAGAGAATATGTAAATAAAGAAATAAATGCTTCATTTATAGGATTAGGATTTTATGATGGAATGAATGCTCTAGTGTTCCCGTGTGGACTGTACTCTGAAATACTATTCACATGTTGAGTATTAATTATAGAAGGATTTTGTGCAAGTGTCATTTAATATTGATTAACCTAAAAAGAACTGGACAGAGATTTGCATAATTATTTTTTGTATTAGAATAATGTAGGGTCATAGAGGCCAGGAGAAGGCATGGGTTGCCTTTAGAAGGTGGCCACTTAAGAAATGGTGGAACACAATTAAGCATAACTTGGGGAAAGAAACTCTTCACTTTCTGTGTTAGTGAAACAAATGGTGATCCTAGGTAAAAGTAGATGATGACTGTTTCTTAATTGGGAGATTTCTTAATATTATCTTACTTAAATTAACATCAGTTTTGTGGTTGAGGTTCTTTAAAATTAGAGCAACTGTCTCTAGAGAAAGGAGAACAGGCTACCTTCTCAGGGAGTCTCATGAGAATTTATATCTGCTCTAAATGATTGATTTTGAGATGATCCATTATGAACATTTAATTCCAGTTAATAACGGACAATACTTATTCAAAGTTGACTGTATGCCTCGAAATGTGCAAAGTGGTTAACAAAGAATATTGTATTTTTCTCACAACCGCATAAGAAAGAGTGCTGTTATCTTTTGTTATACAGATGAGGTAGGTCACTGTGGCTCAGAGAGGTTAAATATCTTGCCCAAGTTCATATAAATGAAAAATGATAGAATTAAGAATAGAACTTGCCATTCTAATTCCAGAACCTATGGTCTTTACTATACCATATTAGTTCTTTATAGCAATTATTTTAGTCTAGGCTTTTTTCTAAACTTTTTTTTTTTCTACCTCTTTCTGTGTGCTCCTCTATTCAGCTATATGAGCAGGCACATCAAATTTTTATTATAATGGTCCAGAAAGTCTATTTTTGAAGTGGAAAGGGTTTAAATGAAAATGTATAAAGGCATATAGGTAATCATATTGTATTAATTTCCCTAGGACTACCATAGCAAATATCGCAAACTTCGTGGCTTAAAACAATGGAAATATATTTTCTCACAGTTCTGGAGGCCAAAGAAGTCCAAAATCTATTTGTTGGCAGGGTTGATTCCTTCTGGAAGTTCTGAGAGAAAATCAGTTACTGGCGTGCCCCTAGCTTCTGGTAACAGCTGGCAATCCTTAGCATTCCTTGGCTTGTAGCTTCATAACTCCAGTCTCGGCCTCTATCTTCACATGACATTCTGTCTGTCTTTCTGCGTCTCAAATTTCCCTCTGTTTTATAAGGACACTGGTCATTGGCTGTAGAGCCCACCCCAAATCCAAAATGATCTCATCTTAGATTTTTAACTGAATTAATTACCATCTGCCAAGACCCTATTAACAAATAAGGTTATATTCACAGGTACCAGAGGTTAGGATTTGGACATACCTTTTTGGAGGCCACTTTTTAACCCACTACTTATTTTGAACATTTGTATTAAGGAAGCAGGTAAAAGAGTACAAGTACAATGCAAACTTTAGTTTCAGACCATCTCAGTTCACTGATTACTAAGTTTTAAGTGTATTTTAGTATGAGAATGTTATTTTATGTACATTATCTCAATACCAAGATATTCCCCAAAGATTTTAGACTTAAATTTTGTTTTCTTTCTGCTGCTTCACTAGTAAAAATATGTGCAAATTGTCATTTTTCAGTTATTTCCTGAAACTTTGAAATTATTGTTAAGAGACTCTAAATGGTAAAAATATATTACACATTTCAGTGAGGTTTCCTGATTCTTATCCCAAAGCCCTTATTAACATAACATGGAATATTAGCACTAGATTTAGTGAAGAGATATTGAATTCAAAAGATTGACCTGACAAAGAAGATGTAATAATACTTGATAATCGACCAACATTTGGGGCATCTAAAAGAGAAAAGCCAAACTGGACATCAAGAAATCTGGATTCCATTCTTAGCATATTAGAAGTTCTCTACCTCTGCAGAATGGAACAGAAAAACAAACAAACAAAAACCAAAAAAACTTCTAGAGAACAAAATGAATGTGGAGATGATCTCAGCAAGCAGATTGCTAAGAGCCTTGGAGCGGGTGATTCCTGAAGAAACGTGGAAATCAAATTTTGAGCAAACTTCTGGAGATAAAAAAAGGAAGGAACCAAGGATGATAGGTGATGACATGTTTAGAGCAATCAATGTGTATTTTTGACACAAACTTAGAAAATTTTGATTTGTTTTTAATCCATTAAGTGGCATATTAGGGAGGAGATGCGAAGTGAACAATAACCAGGAGTACTGCTGATAAGGTATCAGCAAAAGATGGTTAAAGTAGCATAATTATTAAAAAGATGCATGTCTACTTAAACTATCTTATTTTAATGTAAAACTTACACAAATGTATTTATTTGTCAAATTTTTCAAGTAAGTTAAGGTCTTTCCTTTGAGTCTGCTGACTGGAGTTCTAGAAAGACTTTCTTATGTAAAGAAAACCCATGACAGATCATCCCAATGATTACTTCATCGAATGGGAGGGAGAACTTAGGGGCACCTATATACATGCACATTCCTTCTAAACTGTAATAATTTCATCTTGATCTTTTTAAAGCTGTGTTGCCCACATCTAATGTGACATGGGAGTGAATACCTGACTAAGTTGTGGTTTTATTAGGAAGGAGGAATGAGGAAGTAGATGCTTGTTAGGCAGCCAACAATTTTCATCACAGTAAGCATGTAGCAGAATTGGTGGGAACAGAACTGCTTAAATGCACGTAGGGCAAAGTCTAGTAGCTCTAAGTGTCCACTTAGCCACAGGCAGCAGTTAGTGTGGTTTACACTTTAATGGAGAGTTTCAGTTAGTCTGGTGAGTGGTGAACTGGTTAAGTGGAACTCTGTTTTGAGAACCTCTACTCATCTAATTGAGCTTTAAAAGTACTATAAAGGTTCACACAAGATTCAAGGAGAAAGGATTTGCAGACGAAATTAGATTTGAGCCAATTTCAAAGGACAAGATAGTAGAAGGATTCATGATAAGGTAAGTGATTGTTTGTTTTGTGTGGTTGAGAAACTATCAGTTTCCTGGCGTTTGTTTCACAGGCTGGAGATAAGAGGAGAGAAATTTCCAGCATTGATTTCAGGTCCTGAGAGAGCATTTCAGTGAGGACTGGATCACCTACTTGTGTAACTGTGCTGTTCTTGGGTGGTCTTTTCCTGGGTGGCCATTGTCATCTCACTTGAACATGGTAAGTCAGACACAAATATAGATGTGACGGTCTTGGATAGTTTAAAGTTGTGCTTATTGCATGATATCATTTGTATACATATACACACATAAACACATTTAGTTTAATATCAGTTTATTTAAACAGATATGTCTTTGCAAAATAAGCTTCGATACCTTAAAAAAAAGTATGACTTCATTATTATAAAAACAATTAGGATCTGATTTTCATGAATAAAATTTTTTTGCCAAAACCCTGAGCAATGCTGTAAATATCTGCATTCTTAAAAACCTCAGATTATGTACTTTAAGAAGCTCTGCCGAAAATATCCTTTTTGCTTACTAAGTATGGTTTTGAAAACTTTTCTTTTTGTTTTCATGACCTGTTTGGAGTGCTAGTTGTGAAGCAGATGTACCTCCTTTCCTCTATTCAGTTATGCAAGACTCTTTTCCTAAATCATTAGCATCACACCACTCTGCTAAGCAATTTACTCTATCTGCAAGTTGCCCCTGCTGTCACAACAGCACGCCGTAAAATGGTTTTCAAGATCCTTTTTTACTTTACCCATTCTTTCACATCCCTCTAAGAAACTTCACTACACCTCAACTGACTTGTTTGATCCCATGGAGACAGTGAGAGGGAGCTTATCTCAGGGGACAAGAAGCAGGGTAGAATAGTGAAGGAACACGGAATTGCTGTGGTTTCAATGGTATGTGGGACATGAGAAAATACAAATATTGTGTGTAGACCACTCTTTCAAAAAGGTTAGCTGTGAATGGAAAGGGATAGAGTGGAGATAGGATTTTATTTCAGGTGAAATAGATGTGACGGTATTTATAAAGAAGCCGGTAAAAGAGAGTAGAAATTATAGAAGAGGAGAGGAAATTGATATACCGTGGTCCTATTCACTCTTCCTGAAACAGTGTTCCCCCTTATCCTTTCACACCCTTGTGAATAGCAATAACCTTAATATTACTTGAATATATTGAATGTGTCACTCTGTCAGATGTTATATGAAAACAACTATGAGGTTCTTATTCCTGCTCTTTGGAATTTACAGGCTAAAGCCATAGCACATGTTGTGATTAGGGATCATTCCTGCTTTGAGGGTGTTCTTTATTAGGGTTTTAATGTGGCCTATTTTTTTTTTTTCCAGAGTCATGATTTAATACACCTATCTGAATCACATGGAGTGGGAATTCTTTTTAACCTTGACACCTAGAATAGAAATAACCCCTGTTTTATAGGCCCTGGTCCTAGTAGTGGTTTATCAGGCTTCTATTGTTCAAGATGATAACATTGTTTAAGATGGCTTGATCTGAGATCAGGTAGATCCATGTGATGATCAGTTGTGTTATAATGGGATGGTTGGCTTGAGCCCAAAAAGAATTTTCAAAGGCAATGCAAAAATCTTCAGGTCAATGGGACTTCCCGAGGAGTCGATTAATGCCTCCAAATGTTTATCAAAGTAGTTACTTAGTGGCTGCTAGACTCAAGTGTACACAAAATTCTAATGAAGAGTAATAACAGAGTCTTAAAAAAAGCAAAAACAAACGAGACAAGGCTTGTAGCTTTTTTTGGACAGCCCTCATAATCCATAGTGAGTATTTGATAAATCATAGTATTAAAGAATGTTTTACGTTTGTGCAGTGCTTGTTCCTTATAAAACACTATAATCAGCATTATTGCTTTTGATTCACAACATGGGTGACCCATAGGCAGAGGAGGCGTTGCTACTGTATTATCCCAGATTAGGAAATTGAGGCTCATAAATGTTAGTAATAAAAGCTGACATGTTGAGGGCTTGTTATGCACCAGGCATGGAGTTCAGAAATTTACAGGTAGTTTATCTTCAACACTATCCCATGCTATAGCTATTATTACTCGGATTTTGCGGTTGATAATATTGAGAAGTGGTTGAGTAACTTATCCAAGTGTACATGACTGGTAAGTGAGTCATGACTCAAACCAAGGTGAACTGACCCAAGGACAGTTGGAGCCTCTGTGTAATGTTGTACTGCTTCTTTAGGCTCTTTACACATGAGTTTTCTTTCCTCTGTGGCTCTTATAACTTCGCATTACAGTAAACTATCAGAAGCAGTGTATTACATAATACAGTTATCTAAATACCCTCAAAAAAGTCAGTGGACTAAATATATTCATGCTTTTAATTGGCACATGGGTAATTTTAGTGTCCAATCAATGACCGGTTCTTCTCACAGGGTTTTTGTTTGTTTGTTTTTTATATTGGAGAATTAAAACAGTATCTATTGAAGATACTGTTGATAGTATCTATTGAAGTGAATCTCGGAACTTGTTATCAATTGGAGTCAGTATATGATTTTCCTTTGGAAGTATTCTAGATGTAATAGATACCAAAGGACATAAAATTCACTATAGAAGTGATTCATTATGAAATGTTTGAGAAACACATGATCAATTTATACAGCACTTGACAAACTAGTTCTTTTTTTTTAAATTAATTTATTTAATTAATTTATTTTTGGCTGCGTTGGGTCTTCATTGCTGCGCGCGGGCTTTCTCTAGTTGCGGCAAGCGGGGGCTACTCTTTGTTGCGGTGCACGGGCTTCTCATTGCAGTGGCTTCTCTTGTTGTGGAGCACAGGCTCTAGGCGCACAGGCTTCAGTAGTTGTGGCACACGGGCTTCAGTAATTGTGGCTCGCGGGCTCTAGACTGCAGGCTCAGTAGCTGTGGCGCACGGGCTTAATTGCTCCGCGGCATGTGGGAACTTCCCGGACCAGGGCTCGAACCCGTGTCCCCTGTGTTGGCAGGTGGATTCTTAACCACTGCGCCACCAGGAAAGCACCAACAAACTTGTTCTTAAGGATACTTATTTTAATGAAATTGTTAAAAGATATATTATGGGATATATCAATATTATATAACTATTTCTCTGATATTATTTTTAAATATATCTAAGAAAAATGCTGAACACATTGTTGTGCAATAATCTGCTTTTAATAGTTAACGGGTCATACCCATCATGACAGGAAGTTATCTGGTCAAATGTGTAGCTATTGACTGGGACATTAGCCCATGTGCTGCTTTTACCAACTAACAGCTTCCGCTGGAACATGTAGTCCATTCAGTGATTGCTGGAGTATGCTACTCATGATTTGCATGTAGTATCATGCTGATGTTACTCAGTGGTTAATGTAGGGTAAACATTCATTTGTATAAACAGCAATTCTTGTTCTGTAGAGGTGGGAAAATAAGGAGGTTTTAGATAAAAGCTTAGTCTTGAATTGGTTTTCCAGTCATATCTGAAACAACATCATCAGAATACTTGAAAATGAGGAGATATGATTTTTTTTAAAAAAATTATTTTGGAAATAATTATGGTGTTAGAAGAGTTGCGAATCTAGTAAGAATTTCCATGTACCCAACACCCAGCTTCCCCTCTGGTAACATCTTGTATGACTGTGCATTATTGTATATTAATAAATAATCACAAGCAATAGTTGCCTGAGTATCAACCAGTTCTGCAAATATTGAAATTTAATACCTGTTTCTCAATAATAGATGGAAATTACTGAAACTTTCTGATACACCAAAAAGGCAAACATTAAAGTCTATCTCAAAAAGAAAACTTGTTTACATTTTATCTTAAAAAAATAAATTAATGCAGAATGCATTCAAAGTTTTGTTGTTTTTTTGAAACTTCCACTTTCCAAAGAAACAAAGTCTCTACAAATGTATCATTCTAATGTGCCATAATCTGTTTATGCATTTTTCTATTGACAAGCATTTAGGTTGTTTCTATTTTTTGTTTATTTTGAATAATGCTGCTGAGAACATTTGTGTATAATTATTTTCTGTGGACATATGTTTTCAATCCTCTTGGATATATACCTCAGAGTAGAATTACTGGATCATATGGTAACTCTGTGTTTAGTATTTTGAGGACCTGCCAAACTGTTTCCCAAAGTGGCCATTCCATTTTGTAATCACACCAGCTATGTTTGAGGTGTCTAATTTCACCTTATTGTTGCCAACAATTCTTAATGTCTATCTTGTTTATTTTAGCTACATTAAAGGGCATGGAGTAGTATCTCTTTGTGGCTTTAACTTGCATTTCTCTGATGACTAATGATATTGAACGTCTTTTCAAGTGTTTATTGGTCATCTGTATATCTTCTTTGGAGAAATGTCAATTCAGATCCTTTGCTCAGTTTTTAATTGAGCTGTTCTCTTATCAGATGTATGATTTGCAAATATTTTCTGCCATCCTATGGGTTTCTTGATGTTGACCTTTGAAGCACAAAATTTTTAAATTTTGATAAAAACCAATGTATATATTTCTCTTTTGTTGCTTTTGCCTTTGGTGTCCTATCTGAGAAACCATTGCCTAGATCAAGGTCATGAAAATTTACTCCTAAGTTTTCTTTTAAGAGTTTTATAGTTTTAGCTGTTACATTATGGTTATAATCCTTTTATTTTTTTTCTTTAAAAAAATTTTTTTTTAAAGCTATTGCATTTTTCATTTTATTTATTTATTTATGGCTGCATTGGGTCCTCGTTGCTGCACATGGGCCCTCTCTAGTTGTGGAGAGCAGAGGCCACTCCTCGCTGTGGTGTGCGGGCCTCTCACTGCAGTGGCCTCTCCCGTTGCGGAGCACAGGCTCCAGGCATGTGGGCCTCAGTAGTTGTGGCATGCGGGCTCAGCAGCCGTGGCCCATGGGCTCCAGAGCGCATGCTCAGTAGTTGCGGCGCCCGGGCCTAGCCACTCTGTGGCACGTGGGCTCCTCCAGGACCAGGGATCGAACCTGTGTCCCCTGCATTGGCAGGCGGATTCCTAACCACTGTGCCACCAGGAAGTCCCTATAATCCATTTTGAATGGCATTTTGTATATAGTATAATGTAGGGGTCCAGTTTATTCTTTTGCCATTTGTACTAGCACCATTTGTTGAAAAAACTATTCTTTTTTATTTGGCTTGACACCGTTGCAGAAAAGAATTTACTATAAATGAAGGGTTTATTTTTGAACTCTCAATTCTACTCCATTGATTTATATGTCAGCGTTATGTCAGCACCATAATGTTTTAATTACTATAGCTTTGTAGTAAATTTTAAAATTGGGGAACCTGAGTCATACAACTTTTTTTTTCTTTTTCAAGATTGTTTTGGCTATTCTGGGTTCTTTGTACTTCTATATGAATTTTGGCATCAGCTTGTCAATTTAGCAAAAAAAAAAGAAAAAAGGCAGCTGGAATTTTGAGAGGGATTGCATTAAATCTATAGATTAATTTAGAGGAATTGCCATTCTAACTTTATTAAATCTTCCAATCCATGAGCATGGAACATCTTTCTATTAGTCAGAGATTCTTTAATTTCTTTCAGTAAGTAGTTTTTGGTGTACACATCTTGTACTTCTTTTGTTAAATTTATCCTATACTAATCTTTTTGCTATTATTAAAAATAGAATTTTTTCCTTAATTTCATTTTCAAATTGTTCACTGCTAATGTATAGAAATAGAATTGATTTTAGTATATGTATCTTTCTGAACTCATTTATTAGTTCTCAAAAGTTTTTGGTTGTTTCTGTTGGATTTTCTATATATAATATTTTGTCTTCTGTGAATAGAGATAGTTATGGTTCTTCCTTTCTGTATTATTCTGTTCAGGCCACTGTATCAAAATATCATATGGCTTAAACTACAGATATTTATTTTTCACAATTCTAGAGGCTGGGAAGTCCACAATCAAGGTGCTGCAGATTTGATGTCTGGAGAGGGCCCTCTTCCTAGCTTGCATATGGCTGCCTTCTTACTGGATCTTCACATGGTGGAGAGAGATCTGGTGTCTTCTTATAAAGATGCTAGTCTCTTCGTGGGGCACCACACTCATGACATTTTCTAAAACGTAATTACCTCCTAAAGGCCACACTTCCTAATACTATCACATTGGGGAGGTTAGGGTTTCAACATATAAATTTTGTGGGGGGGGGGGGCTTCCCTGGTGGTGCAGTGGTTGAGAGTCCGCCTGCCTTTGCAGGGGACACGGGTTCGTGCCCCGGTCCGGGAGGATCCCACGTGCCGCGGAGCGGCTGGGCCCGTGAGCCATGGCCGCTGAGCCTGCGCGTCTGGAGCCTGTGCTCTGCAGCGGGAGGGGCCACAACGGTGAGAGGCCCGCGTACCGCAAAAAAAAAAAAAAAAAAAAAAAATTTGTGGGGTTGGAAGGACAAAACATTCAGTCCATAACACTTTCCAGTCTGGAAGTCTTTTAGTTCTTTTTCTTAACTAATCTTGAAAATCTGATTTTTATAGTATAATATATATAATAATATTTAATTGTAACAGGTTTTTAAAACTACAGTTATATTCATTTGGACATCTGTTTCAGCCCATATTTTCAGTACAATAGTGGATGAACCTGGAGAGCAAATTGTCTTCATTTTGCCAATACAGTTGTCAGCAAAACTTTTGAATGCAACATTATTTCCAGGAATTTGTAGGCATTGTGGAAGTTAAAAAAAAAAAAAAAAAAAAGAGGTCTGTCCACAAACTTAATTGTATAGAGAAGCCAAGTTCAACATGCTTGAAATACCTCCAAAGGAAATGTAATACCAAATACAAATTCAATGGATATTAGGAAAACTAAACTGTTGCTGAGGTAAATAACAAAATTATGGAAATGGCAGAATACAACCTCATTCTTTTAAAGAATGGACGGGATTTGGCAATGAAGGTGAATAAAGCAGAAATTATTCTACATAAAAATTGGCATGAATAAGGTCAGAATGTAGGGAAATTTTTTTTAAAAGTTCTATTCAACTCTAAAAAAAACAAATCATGCAGAGGATAGAATATAGTTTGACGAAGACTGAAGAAAAAAGAAGACTGATAATATATATTTTGTAGTAAGACAGATATAAAGAGGGTAATTTAATAAAAATTAGAAACAAGGGTGAGAACTTCGGGGGGGACAAAAAAACAACTCGATGAAAGATTGATCATGGCAGAATGAAGCGGAGGGAATGGCAAAAATTACTGATATTGCCAGCTAATAATATGAGCAGAGGTCTTATGAATTGTTCAAAGTTCCAAAGCTGTGAATGGCAGAGCTAGGATTTAAAACACACCTGACCCCAACCCTGCTGCATTTCAGGAGTAACTATGGAGGTTGTGGACTTTATTACATTCCCCAAATCTCCAATAGCATATTATTTGTCCAACCCATGTTTCTCAATGGAGTGTTTTACATTTTTTACGAAGTGTACCTCATAATAGAGCAGTGTGATTTCTTTGCAAATTCTAGAGGTTATAGCGGAAGATGCTCATGAAAAGTAGGAAAAAAGAAAAGATTGGGCATTTATACTAAAAATTTACATGAATGTGCTATAATGCATAATATGCAACTGCTGTTTTTGTTAGCATCATGTGACCCTGTCATACCAATTTGGATTCTCATGGCTAGTCATACTGCAGGAGCAAAGTGTAACTGATATATTGTACTCCCTTTCTGTCATTTAATGTTAGCATTCCTGTACATACTTTATGCATTCATTTCTTCACTTATTCAGCAATTATTTTCGTACATGACACTGTATGTCATATCTACTACATCCCAAGCTCCATGAAGAGAAATTAAGGCTTTGGGAAAAGAAAAAGGCAGCTTGCTTCTTCTACTAGCTAAATTTTTCTTAACTATCCCCAGCCTTTCAGTTGGGGTAACATTGCATCCCTACTGGCCAGGGATAATCTAACTTTGTACCAGTTGCCCTGGTGCCCTGTCTAATTAGCTTTCTTCTCACTTTCAAAAGTGTCCCAATTGGGGTGGTCAATTATATGGTTACCCTACATGTAATACATACAAATGCATATTTCAGTAAAATTTCAGTTTGAATGCATATCTCCAATCTTCAGCATTGCTATTGAGCTGAAATGGAAAATGTTAAGTATATGAATGACATAATTCTACAGTAATTATAGATTGAACTCCAAGAAAACAATCCAAACTAGAGGTGAGGAAGTTCAGTAATTCACAGAACAGGACAACACTGATTTAACACTTATGGCATATAGTATATTCTACTTTAAATAAAACCAGTTAAATAAAACCTTTTTCTCCCCCTTTCAGTCGATTGCTAAGGTTTTAGCAGAAACGTGAGATGAGTTGCTTTTGTGGGCAAAGACTGGTGATAAGCTGTTAACATGGCAAAATCCATGAGGTGATAAAAAAGAGTAAGGATACAGCTTTTAATTAACATTCTTTGTTTATAGGGTAGAAAATCCTTTACTAGGCTTTTTACATGAATTGTTTTAGGAAAAGACTTGGTAGAGACAGGGAAAACTGCGATTAGTGATAGGAAATGCTAAATAAAAAAATGAATGCTAACGTTCACCAAGCATTCACTATATGCCAGGCACAATTTTAAGTGCTTTACTTGTACTAACTCATTTATCCACACAAGCCGTGATGGTATTATTTTAACCCCATAAATGAAGAAAATGAGGCACAGATTAGTTAACTTGCAGGGCCACTCAATTGGCATTTAAACCAGACATTCTGGATCCATAGGCCACACTTTTAAATATTGCCTGACACTTCTCATATGTTTGTAGGTGCCTATTTACACGTAATAATCATGATACTATCTTACATTTTTAGAACACGTCGTAGTTAACAAGTCCTTGTCTGAATATTCTGTCATATTCTCTCTCTCTCTCTCACCCCCTGCCAGTCTCACTCACACACACATACACAGACACATGCACACACAGGTATAGGCACAGATCCTGTGAAGCAGAGCACGTTAAGATAGCCCATTTTACAGATGAGATATATTTATGTGGTTTGTCCAAAATTGTTCAGTTAAGAAGCAGTGGTGTTATGTGATGACCTAGAGGGGTGGGATGGGGAGGATGGGAGGGATGCTCAAGAGGGAGGGGATATGGGGACATGTGTATGCATATAGCTGATTCGCTTTGTTGTGCAACAGAAACTAACATGGTATTGTGCAGCAATTATACTCCAAAAAAGTTCCATTAAAAAAAAAAAAAGCAGTGGAACAGAGGTTGGCTCAAGCTTAGTTCTTCATAGTCTACGAGCTTCTCATTCTACAATGTAGGGATCACAAGTGCACATGCTGAAATCTTTGTCACATTGGACCCTGGGAAGAATCCTTCTTGGCAACAGAAAAATGGAAAGAGCATGTTCATCAGCCTTTTATCTTTGGATATTTTCCCATACCAAAGTGACTTTATAAACTTTCATGCTGATACAATGAACCCTACAAGAATAGGCTGATAGTTCACTTCAGTTTCCCACCTGTGAAATAGTGGTAATGTTAGTACTTACCTGTATACTTGTTGTCAGAAATAAAATAACTAACACATTTGTAGAGTACACAAAACAGTGTGTGGCACTCTGTTGCTATCTCATATTATTAATAAGGACTGAGTTTTAAAAAATGTGGGCAGGTTGTGAGAAATCATCCTCACTACTGGAAATAACTCCCAATGCTCTGGTGCCTCTGATGTCCGGAAAACAACATAATGTTTTTGTGCTAATTATGAAGAGGTACTGTCAATGATCAACATGTATTTGAGGAAAGACCTCTGTGCAGTGAATAGTTTGAAGAAATACAAAATGTATTTTAGGAAGTTCATTTCCTCAATGAGTTCATACTTTTCCATCAATTAAAAATACATTATTTTCATCAGGGCCTGCAAAGGGTAGGGGGGCTGGCAATGGAGAATTGATGTTTAATGGAGTACAGAGTTTCACTTTTGCAAGATGAAAAGAGTTCTGGAGATGGTTCCACAACAGTGTGAATGTACTTACTACTGAACTGTGTACTTAACAATGGTTAAGATGGTAAATTGTATGTTATGTATATTTTACTGGAATTAAAAACTTAAAAAAAGAAAAAATATATTTTTTTAGTCTTACACAATCTTACTTTCACATTTCATTCAAGCACAAATTTGTGGAAGTTAAAAAAGACACACAGGAATAAGCATCACATGAATCAGGAAGTTATCAAATAACAAAATTATGTCTGTAATAAAGGAGGCTTGACAGATAGCCCTTCCCACCATCTCCCACCCCAAAAGACTGAATAGAAAACTGATGTAAAAGGCTGATGTGGAGAAATAGGATAGGCAAGTATGTCATCAAAGGAAAAAAAAGTACAAATAGAACACAGTTTAAAAATTCAATAGTGAAAAATCCATTCTGTAAACCTGAGAAAATGCCAAAATTGGATTATTAGGTCTTATTGATATTTTTATATTTTACTTACATGGGTGAAAAAATATTGTTTCTTTTCCTCCTGTTTTCTTTCTTTTCCTTTCCCTTTACTCCCTCCCTCCGTTTCTTTGTCAAACTACCCAGTCAAACTTGATTTTGCAAAAGGTGCTTTATGCTTTGTTTTTTGTTTGGTTCTCTCAAGCTAGTCAGCTAAGCAATGAGATGTTTGTTGTGCCACAAAAAAAGTAAGAACAACTCTCAGTCTTTGAGCAAATGTATTTGTAAAGCATTGACATGGCCATTTTCACAGCAGGGCAAATAAGCAAATTAGGGTATTCTCTAAGGTATCTTGTCTGTGACTCTTGTATTTTAGTATTGTTATCACTGTACTTGACAATTTATTTGCATGTATTTATTTATCTATGTTAAATTAGAAACTAAGTGAAATATTTCTAAAGTCTTTTAACCCATGTTACTAATCTCTGTGTGTGTGTGTGTGTGTGTGTGTGTGTGTGTCTTTGGTGTTTATTTACACCACTCACAAATTCACATCAACTTGTGCACTGAAGAAGCAATAAATGCTAAGTGGCAATTCTTAACATATTGGGATCATAGGCCCTTTTGAGAATATATTCAAAATACCTATGAAAACACCTAATATTGCATGCAATTTTAGGTCATCTAGGAACTTTTTGGAACACGTTCATGTAGCCTGTGAACTACTTGGATACCAAAAAACCTCTCAGACTAAGAGAAAATAGAAAATAGAATGAAGACCTTGTCAGGGATTCAGATGAGTAACTTTCTAGACCAGGGAAGAGCAATTAGTTGCTTTAAGTGATGAAGTTTTTAAAAATTTGCCTTTAGAATACATTTTAATACTGTGTGGTCTTATTACATAGTTATGTAACATTTAAAAAAGTAAAATTACTTTTTTATATACATATATATATTTGATGAATCATGGTCTCTTTAGTTTTGTATATTTATACCATTAACTTACGTTCATGTATATAAATATGAATCCCTGATACACTGTATGATTTGAATAAAAATTTTCACTTTTAACCATGTTTAGTTTATTGGCAGTATGGTTCTGAAGACGGAGAAAATCCTTTTTCATTTTATCAACATTCAAAACCTTCTTTGTAGCCTTGTATCTTCATACATTTTATTCATCAGGATCTGCGTATTGGTAAGCAGGTGAAGTCTACCCAGTAAGGTCAGCCAAGAAGATGTTATACGTCCTAGATTAGAAACATACATTTCATTAATGTGTATACTGGGACCTATTTGGGGGATCTACCACCACCATAAAGTGGTGGTAGATCACACTTTTGGGTTGTGCTTTAGGTAGGCTAGTGCTTTGAAGTACCGAACAAAAGGACAAACCAACTTGGCACCAAGAAGTATTGTATCTGTATATGTTTTGCTTTTGTAAGATGTGGCTTAGGACAAATATTTCTCGATAACATTATGCAAATTGTGGTAAAAGGAAAGAAAAGGAAATAGAAATATCTGAAGGAAAACAGTTATGTTATTAAAGCAAGAGATAAACTGAAAAAAATATTTAGTATTAATAATCTAGATTAAGAAATATTGGGGAAAATATTGAATAGCTTCTTGCTACTATAGTTCTAAAAAGGTTGCTTCTTACAGAAGGAAGATGACAAAATAAAATCAGGAGTTAATACATGGAGTTGAAAACTAAACCACTGGGCTTCCCTGGTGGCGCAGTGGTTGAGAGTCTGCCTGCCGATGCAGGGGACATGGGTTCGTGCCCCGGTCCGGGAAGATCCCACATGCCGCGGAGCGGCTGGGGCCGTGAGCCATGGCCGCTGGGCCTGCGCGTCCGGAGCCTGTGCGCCGCAACGGGAGAGGCCACAACAGTGAGAGGCCCGCGTACTGCAAATAAAAAACAAAAAACAACTAAACCACTAAGTTTACCTGATTGCCTAATAAATTATTTTCTATTGAATATTAAATTTAGGGTAAATGAATAATAGTTAATATTTTTTGAGGTGATTGGAAAAAAATGTTTATTTTTAATAATAATCATAAGATCCTAAAAACAAAGTTATGGGAGAAAAACTATAAAATCACAAACAAATAAAAGGATGTATATATATCTTACATGGTTGTTTTTCTGATATTTTTTTCCTTACATATTATGATAGAAATAAAAAACTATTTTAGGAGACATTTAATAACATTAAAATAGAATTTGCACATTATAAAGTTTAGGACTGCTTACTTCTTGCAGTGTTTTACATGAAGAAAAGTAAAGAAAAATAAGCTTGTTTCTAATAGCATCCTTTGTAACGTTCATTGTTTGATTAAAATCATGAACATTGGCCTTTTTTTCCATCTGTAAGGTTTTATTTTTTTTTAATATGAGGTATAATTGACATAGAAAATCAAATTAGTTTCAAGTGCACAACATAAGGTTTTGGCATTTGTATACATAGTGAAATGATTGCCACAGTAAGTCTAGTTAATATCCATCACGATACATAGTTACAGAATTCTTTTTCTTGAGAACTTTTAAGAGCTACTCTTTTCACAACTTTCAAATATGCAGTACAGTTTTATTAACTATAATTGCTGTGCTGTATGTCTCTGTGACTTATTTATTTTATAACTGTAAGTTTATACCTTTTGATCCCCTTCATTCATTTTGCCCACCGCCCACCTTCTGCCTTTGGCAACCACCAGTCTGTTATCTGTAATCTACGGCCTTGTTTTTTTCTCTTTTAGATTCCATATGTAAGTGAAATCATATGGTATTGGTCTTTCTCAGTTATTTCAGTTAGCATAATGCCCTCAAGGTCCAACTATGTTGTCTCAAATGGCAAGATTTCATTTTTGTCTATGGCAAAATATATACATAACATTTTCCTTATCCATTCATCTGTTGATGGACACTTAGGTTGTTTCCATATTTTGGCTGTTGTAAATAATGCTACAATGAATATGGGGGTGCAGATATCTTTTTGAGTTTTAGTTTTAGTTTTCTTCAAATAAATACCCAGAAGTGGAATTGCTGGATCATATAGTAGCTCCTTTAATTTTCTGAGGACCCACAACAGGAGTGGCCACAGCGGTGAGAGGCCCCCGTACCGGAAAAAAAAAAAGTGATCAGTCTAGCATTTTAGTTATATAGTGGATAATGGACTCAGCTATATTCTTTTGGCTTTTAGGTCTTTTTATTTTGAGAAGAGAACTACAAATTCTTTTTGATTTTTTAAAAAATGCCAACACAGTTACAGGACAGTTACAAAGATGTATTGGAAGGCTTATCAATGATAATTTTCTTTATGGATAAATTTAACACTTTAAGTTGGATTTGGATGCCGAAGAAACACATAAAAATTTCAAGTATCACCCTGCTCTCACTTCCATATATATATATATATATATATATATATATTTTTTTTTTTTGGCGGTACGCGGGCCTCTCACTGTTGTGACCTCTCCGTTTGCGGAGCACAGGCTCCGGATGCGCAGGCTCAGCGGCCATGGCCCATGGGCCTAGCTGCTCCGCGGCATGTGGGATCCTCCCAGACCGGGGCACGAACCGGTGTCCCCTGCATTGGCAGGAGGACTCTCAACCACTGCGCCACCAGGTAAGCCCCCTTATATATTTTTAAACATTATTTTTTTCTTTCAACATGTATGTGTTGAGTTACAATTATGTGGCAGGCATTGTACCAAATGTTGGAGATAGAGCAGTGAGCAAAACAGATGTAGTCACTGATAATTAATTAGGCTCTAGAGTGAGCCTAATACAAGCTATGGAGGAGAAATAAATGGTGATGTGATTATGTTTAACAGTCCTTAAAATGAGTGAAAACACTGACATAAGCTATTATCTACTAACTCAAATTATCTATCGATCTAATCCAAATTTTTAGAACGTTATTCTCCTCTAGCAGGTTAATAAATAAATTTCCTGTTATGTTTGTTTCATGATTCTACAACCTGCAAAATCAAAACCTTTAATTGGGTTGTGATCAAATTTGTCTCATGGAAAAAGTCACATTTTTAAAATAAATTTATTTATTTATTTTTATTTATTTATTTTGGCTGCATTGGGTTTTTGCTGCTGTGTGTGGGCTTTCTATAGTTTCGGCAAGCAGGAGCTATGCTTCCTTGCAGTGCACGTGCTTCTCATTGCATTGGTTTCTCGTTGCAGAGCGTGGGCTCTAGACGTGCGGACTTTAGTAGTTGTGGCTCTCTGGCTTAGTTGCTCTGTGGCATGTGGGGTTTTCCTGGACCAGGGATCAAACCTGTGTCCCCTGCATTGGCAGGCGGAGTCTTAACCACTGCGCCACCAGGGAAGTTCCTGTCATGTTGTTTTAAATAAAAGTGGTGGTGAATAAAAATGGCTTAATAGTTATGGATATAAGAGGCAGGTGAATTAAAAAATGATGCCCATTTAGTATTAACTTTAATTTTCCTGAAGAGAGGTGACAGGCCTAAAATAGTTGATTGTTCTTTTTTCTTATAATTTTAGAAGGAAAATACTTTGTTTTTTCACGTGACATTAACAGTACTATAGGACTTGTATTTGCAAATGATAGGACCAACAATGGATTAATTTCCAAAATATACAAACAGATCGTACAACTCAATATCAAAAAAACAAACACCCCGATCAAAAAATGGGCAGAAGATCTAAACAGACATTTCTCCAAAGAAGACATACAAATGGCCAACAGGCACATGAAAAGATGCTCACAGTCTCTAATTATCAGAGAAATGCGAATCAAAACTACAAAGAGGTGTCACCTCATTCCAATCCAAATGGCCATCATCAAAGAGTCAACAGATAATAAATACTGGAGAGGGTGTGGAGAAAAAGGAACCCTCCTACACTGTTGGTGGGAATGTATTGGATTGGCCAAAACATTTGTTCGGGTTTTTCCATAAGAGGTTATGGGAAAACCTGAACCAACTTTTTGACCAACCCAATACATTGGTGCAGTCACTATGGACAACAGTATGGAGGTTCCTTAGAAAACTAAAAATAGAGTTACCGTATGATCCTGCAATCCCACTCCTGGGCATATATCCAGAGAAAACTATAATTCGAAAAGATACATGCACCCCAGTGTTCACTGCAGCACTATTTACAATAGCCAAGATATGGAAGCAACCCAAATGTCCATCGACAGATGAGTGGATAAAGAAGTGGTATATACCGTGATCACAAAGGTGGTTTTCCCAGGGTGAGGCTCATCCATTGCACTGCGGGTGTGCTGACCCCTGTGATTTCCCCAAAGGTGGGAAACTCGACTGCATAGTTTGTGGTAGTGGGGGACTGTGTTCATGCTCTCCCCTGAAAAAAAAGTGGTATATATATGCAATGGAATATTTCTCAGCCATAAGAAAGAGTGAAAAATGCCATTTGCAGCAACACAGATGGACCTAGAGATTATCATACTAAGTGAAATAAGCCAAAGACAAATATCATATGATATCACTTTTATGTGGAATCAAAAAAAAAAGGTACAAATGAACTTATTTACAAAACAGAAAGAGACTCACAGGCATAGAAAACACACTTCTGACTACCAAAGGGGAAGGGTGGGGGGAGGGATAAATTAGGAGTTTGGGATTAACATATACACACTACTATATATAAAATAGATAACCAACAAGGACCTACTGTATAGCACAGGGAACTATACTCAATATTTTGTAATAAACTATAAGGGAAAAGAATCTTAAAAAAAATACGTGTGTGTAACTGAATCACTTTGCTATACACCTGAAACTAGCACATTATAAATCAACTATACTTCAATAAGAAGAAAAAAGTGAACTCAATTTGAGATGTTGCTTATACATTGGTAAGCTTTAGGAATTGTGCAAGGTGATGTGTCAGAGTCCTTATCACAGAAAGGAAAGAATAGGTAAGTAAATAGAGTAGGAAAAATGTTGGGGGCTAGCTAAATGTAGAGGCTTTCAGTGTTTATTTTGTGATTGTTCCATATTTTATGACTATAGTTGCTTTAAAAAACCTTTTTTTTTTTTTTTGTGGTACGCGGGCCTCTCACTGTTGTGGCCTCTCCCGTTGCGGAGCACAGGCTCTAGACGCGCAGGTTCAGCGGCCATGGCGCACGGGCCCAGCCGCTCCGCGGCATGTGGGATCTTCCCGGACCGGGGCACGAACCCGTGTCCCCTGCATCGGCAGGCGGACTCTCAACCACTGCGCCACCAGGGAAGCCCTAAAAATATCTTGATTATCAAGATTTGTTAACATTTTGTAACGAGATGTGAACTCTTCAATGTCGGAGAATTTTGTTTCCCCCTTGGAAATAAGCTCCGCTGCCTCTTGATCTTCAATTCTCTTTGACTGACATCCTGTAGTTAGTGCCTCACGGGTTTACGCTGATGATTTTACCTAGTTCATTCTCAGATTCTCTAGTTATGATCTTATAAAGTATCCCTCATGACTAAAAAGAATGTATTCTGACCAAAACAGGCTTCATTTCTACTCTGAACTGCTAATAAATTTCAAACAGAAAGCTCTTCAATCCCAACCCAAAAAGTCTATACTTAGCATAGCTTTTAAAGAATCCTGATTGAGCACTGTAAACAATTCTACATTTTTTTTTAACACTGATTTTTCGAGCAGTGAAAATTTCCTCTGCTAGAAACATTCCAAGGTTTTCATCACCTTTTCTGGCACCAAATCTTGTATGTGTCAAATTGTGGAAAGCCCTTTGGCTGTAAGAGCTGCTTCCACCTGTGAAGCCTTTATTCTGATTTCTTAACCGGAAGATTGATTTAATTGTTAATGTTGACTAAGTCAGTGGTGAGCCATTTTGTCTTTGGTTGGGTAGGGTGTGCACAGTGCTTGATCTCTGTACACTTGGCAGTGCTCTTGTCTGATGGGTTGCTGGAGGAAGAGACTGAGTGGAAACTGTTTGGCTGCTGTTTCTGGAAGGTTAGGAAGATATGATCTGCTTATTTTGAGGCGGGGCAATAAGACACAAACTGCCTTCTAGAAATTTTATTGTAGAAGTCGATATTTAATTTTATTATCGTTATAAAAACTGAAAAGTAAGTAGCCCAAAGAACAGTCTTGGTTTTAATATATCATGAGTTACCACACACTTGAAGGCTATTGCCATTCCATGCAATCACGGAAAGAGCTCCTCTTTCATGGTGACATAAACCTGAAAACTTATTTTCCCCAACAAATTAGCAATTTGAAGCTCTTTGCCTTTCTAAACTGTTTGTATTGTGTAATATTGAGCAGATGACAATTACAGATATCTTGGCCATTAGATATTAAGTGCTAAATATTGTATGCAGCATTCAAAACATGATCTGCTCTGTAAACGTATTTGATAGGAAGTAGGTGTCTTCATTTATGTCAATCACTCCTTCATTTATTCACTTACTATTTTATGCCACAGACACCTTTCTCTCCAGTCATTTTCAAGAAACACATACCTAAGCCTTATTTCATACTATTTAAGTTAGAAATGCATAGCGCCCAGGCATTTGTACATTTTAAAACCTTTTAGGGTTTATAATATAAAGAGGAAAAGCATTGTTCTACATATGTAACTGACTTATTTCTGCAGGTGGTATAATTGATGATGCCTTACTCACCTGCACATGTTTATAAACAAAACAAAACAGTGGACGGTTTATGTCCTTTTGACACTGAACAGATGTGAATTTGATTCCCGTATTAAGTGCCTGAGGGACTTACAAGTACGCCTGTTAATTTGTTGCTTGTTCTTCTAAAGTCTTAAATTTACATTCATCGATGACTCCAGGGCTTTCACAGAAATAGTAGCTACAGTCCTCCTAGCCATATGCCAAGATATTAAATGATTGTCTTTCTTTCACAAGCCTCTGAACATTGCAGAGTATGGATTCTTTCTCTCTATTTCTTTCTCTATTATCTGATTTAGAAGGTTGCTAGGTAATACTGGCCAAGAGAGTAGAACATTCTTTGATTCCTTTGGTGTGCACAGTGGCTTTTTCTATCAAATATGTGACAATTGAAGCATCTGGAGAATTATCACCACTTACTTCCAACCAGTTAAAGGAATAGAGTAGGTACAGAAAAAGAAACTGATGCTTAATAGGAGGTGGGTTCTGTCTAATTAAAAAAAAAAAAACATGGATTTTAAAGACAGGTGGAAGATATAGCTGTCTAAGTGACTGGAAAGCCCTTTCCACTCTTCATTTCCCAGGAACAGTGGAAATACTAAATTTTGAAAAAAATTATCTCCTTCCCAATTCTTAATAACTTTTCTATTAACATCATTGCCTGTTTTATCTTCTGGAAAATATTATTTTTGTCATTGTACTTGTGAGAATTCAGAGTTATAACATCTATTTTCCTTTGGTACTTTCAAGGGTTCATTTTTACACCTTTGAACAGTTATAGTATGTCTTCGTGTGTGACATTTTTAGTCTATAGAAGGTACTTGGTGCACCTGTCGATTTGAAGATGCTTTGCAATAACTTTGTGGTCACTCAGGGAATTGAATCCATTGAACAGGAACTATTGAAAGCAATGGATATACATCAAGTAATGGTTGACGAGAGTTGGGTTTAGCAGTGTTTGCAGGGACCAAATTATGGAGGAGTGTAAAATTTATCCTGCTGATTCCAAGGCTGCACTGAAGGATGGTTAATCGGTGCGTGGCAGAATCAAGATTTGCATTTCCAAGCTATTGCTGCCAGGAGGTAGAGTAAGATCTGGGGGAAACATATAGGTAAGGAGAGTTAGTCCGATTCAAGGCAGAGTGTTATTAATGTCGGGCAGAGGGAATGGAGAAGATGCAATAGATTCTAGAGCTCTTTTGAAAGTTAAATGGACAAGACATGGTGACAGGCTATAGGGAGTTGAGTAAAGGGGAGAAATATGATGTAACTTGAAGAGCTGGCAACATTTTCCTAGTTGAAAAATTTGGGAGCAGAGCAGCTTTGACAATCATGAAGATAAGGGCTTATTTCGACTTATCTAATTTGTGACACCTTTGGGAGCTGACCAGTGGCAATGGTCTTGCTAGTTATACTTCATATGCTTGTGTAATATTGCTTGTAATAGATTGTGTTTGCAGTTTTTCAGAAGGTATATTAAAAATCTTCAATTTACATGCAGTGGTTTTAATGTATGCCATGGCTACTTTATCATCTCTCTTATTTAGAACTAGCCTACCTCCCTCTCTGTTGCTCAGAAGAATCATTTGCTATAGTTAAATAAGTCCTTGTTGTTTCCTGTCCGATCATCCTGCCAATGGTGCTCAAGTAATCAGAAGCCCTTTCGCAATGCTGTGCTGGCAAATACCAGAGAAATTCCTGTTGGCTTTCTTCGTGGGAGTTTGCAGTCCTGTTACATGGAAGGGAAGTGCCCACTGAGAACACTTTCAGATTCCCAGGATTACCTGGGTAACTTATTGGTACAGAGATGCCTGTGGAGAGAATTCACAGAGGAAAGTGAAGATTTTACATCCCAAACAGCATGTTCGGAGTACCAGGTTCATGGTACTAGGCCCTCAGCATCTGTAACCATGTTCTAATGAAGCCCAACTCATTTGGAGTGGTCTGTCTCCAAGAAGAGAGCTCACATATTTTTATTTGTTGTAGTAAAAAACAGACAATGATTTTACCTTTGTATGTCATTAGATTTTGGTTTATATATGCAGATAAATAGAACATAAGTTACTCGAGGGCAGAGAATCTGTCTTGTTCATCATTATATCTCTGCCGTCTGGACATATCCCTAACGCTCAATAAATATTGGTTAAATGAATGAATTTTAGTTACTGGAGTAATGATTCCAGTTTTTCTCTTATCTCAGCATTTGTCTGTCTCTATGTGAACTGACGGAAGGGATAAAGGAGAGGGCACGGGCTGGGGAAGTTGCCTTAGCCATAGGGCAGACAGTTGAGTTCTAGTGGGTGGACAGAACCATTGTGTCCAAAGTTACCTTAGACTACCTCCAGCCGCTTTTGAGAAAATAGATTAGCTCCAGGAGTTCAGGATGAAGCAACAGGGAGCATTGACTTATGGGTCTGACACAGCCATGGAGAATCAGATGGCATTTAATACATATATATCCTGGGCTTTCACAGGTTTTTTTTTTTTGAGTTCTAGGTCAGCCCATGTCATCGAGTAGGATTTATTTATCAAGTTTTAGTTCTGGAGATGTGACAGAAGTACAGTATTATCCTAGAAACTCAGACAGGTACCAAGTTAGTAACAGTTATATACTGAGGCCCACAGAAGGGATACACAATTAGGAACGTGGGTGTCTGTATCCTCTTACCAGCGTGGGTAGCTTCAGGAGGGAGGAGGCTGTGAGTCAGAACAATCAGCATGTCCTTCAGCCAGTAAGATGAGTGACCAACATCAATGAATGAGAAATGGAAAAGCCTATTTGCTCTCTTCCCTACTGTGCTTTGGCTCTAGAGTGGGTGGGTGGGGACCTGCAGTGAAGCCTGGGGGTAAGGATGTGGTGATGCTCCATGGCACACTGTAAGCATTCGTCCTTTGCCTCCCTTCTCCTCCCCCACGTTGCATCCTTTCATTTCTCCTTTACATCCTTTCTACATCCTATATCCTCTCTTCTTCTTCCTTTTGACCTTCTCTTTCCCTTTTTCTCATCCTCCTTCCTTCTTCCCCCCTGCAGGATATCATTTTTAAGTATGGTAAAAATTCTGTACCTAATATTTTATAATATAGGAAAATAAAATCTAATATATAACTAAGGATAATCTAGGAAAAATATGTATGGACTACCTGGTGTTGGGAGGTCCGTAAAATTGAAAAGAATGTATTATATTTTTTACTATATTGATATAGTCTAAGCCTTGAGTTAAAAAAATGTTTTACGCATAGCAAAGAAAATACAGAAGCCGTAGATAAATTGTGTTTGCTTTATTGTTCTTATAAAGAATGAGAAAAATCAGCACAGATTTGTTTGTTTTTGCTTTTGAATTAGCTGTAGGAGAACAGATGTCTACAAGATGTAGAGCATATTTCCTTTTTTGGAGAGTACACTTTTTCTCAGTGATTTGAGCTGTATAAATTTGTGTGGCTTTTTTTCCTTTTCATTGGATTACTATAATTCTTTGAGAATGTATTAATTTGATACCATTTTTTTCTATTATTTTTAGAATGTTATATATGGTGAAGTTTTGTTCATTTGTGGTTTTAAGACTGATTCCTTAGGTGACTGTTGAGCCCAGACAGAAGAGATGATGTTAGTCTCTTTTGATGCGAGGAAAAGGGCTCACTTCAGTAAGGTTATGTTTAGGAATGAAAAAGACAGGCGTCCCAGACATGTGTCTAGCCTTTAAGGGAACCCAGGGAAGATGGACTGAGATTCAGAAATGGGAAGTAACCAGTACATCTCTGAGCTGATTGCCTCTCTGCCCCCTAGTGACAGAGTTGATTCTCTGCCACTGGAATGATGTAGCTACCTTCCGTCTGCTTTTCCCGCTGCTACCAGCATCCTCTCTCTTTATATTTCTCTTTCTTCTGACTCAGTTTCTGGTCACTCATAGTAGTTATTCTTCATGATTTCTACTTCCTCAGAACATCTGTTAAGCATTTTCTCCCTGCGTCTTATTTTTCTGCCCCAAATAGTCTGATTCTTTTCCATGTCAGAGTTCAGAATCTAGAACATGTCCTTGGTTCAGGTAACCCACTGTTACGTTGTTTAGGTGGAGCTTTTGCACAAGGGCCCCGCTTAAGCCTTAGATGATGTAGTCTTAGCTCAGGTGCTCACTCTAGTCTCCTCAGAGGCGAAGGGTTATGCCAAGTGCTTCCTGGCAGGTTAATCTCTTAGCAGGAGGGTGAGGGCAGGACCCTTATAGATGGGATTTATTGGCACGACAGGCATTTTGGGAGAAACAGATGGCCAGTTCGCATATAGTGAGACATTACTTTGACACAAGGAGTGCAGTGGTTAGAGAACCTGAAACACTAGCCCAGTGACCTGCTCATCCTTGGCCCTCCATGTATTTTGGCCTTGATGAAACAATCAATAAATGAGAAATAATTGTTTCTCACTTAGTTTTAGAGGCCTTCCTTGACTCTCATTGCACATTTTATTTATCACCCTCATTTAATTCACAAATTTTCCTTTCAAACTTAATTTTCATTTACTACTTTACGGGTTATTTCAACCCATAGGTGGGGCTTAAAAAATATATAAACAGCTTCTAAAGGGAGTTAAACTTATTTGATAATGGAGACATCTGAAGTAGGTAAGGCTCTTTCAGTTTTAAAAAGTGATAAAGATTGCATCTCAGAGTATTGTGTCTATCTTGGATAAAGTCCCTGAGCAGATACTCAAATAGTACACAGGTGACACTGGCAAAAAGCAGAATCACTACAGATAACTCAAATTCGTTTCTTTATATGGCTGAGTAATATTCCATTGAGTGGCATGTACATATATAAACTACCAAATGTAAAACCGATAGCTAGTGGGAAGCAGCCGCATAGCACAGGGAGATCAGCTCCGTTCTTTGTGACCACCTAGAGGGGTGGGATAAGGAGGGTAGGAGTGGGGGAGATGCAAGAGGGAAGAGGTATGGGGATATACATATATGTAAAGCTGATTCACTTTGTTATAAAGCAGAAACTAACACACCATTGTAAAGCAATTATACTCCAATAAAGATATTAAAAAAAACAAAGAAGAAAAGCAGAGTCAGAATTTTAAAAATGTGAGGGGGGGGCTTCCCTAGTGGCGCAGTGGTTGAGAGTCCGCCTGCCGATGCAGGGGACACGGGTTCGTGCCCCAGTCCGGGAGGATCCCACATGCCGCGGAGCAGCTAGGCCCGTGAGCCATGGCCGCTGAGCCTGTGCATCCGAAGCCTGTGCTCCGCAACGGGAGAGGCCACAACAGTGAGAGGCCCGCGTAACGCCAAAAAAAAAAAAAAAAATGTGAGAGGAGGTTGTCTTTAAATGCTTTTTTTTTTTCATCTTTAATGGAGTATAATTGCTTTACAATGGTGTGTTAGTTTCTGCTTTATAACAAAGTGAACCAGTTATACATATACATATGTTCCCATCTCTCTTCCCTCTGGCGTCTCCCTCCCTCCCACCCTCCCAATCCCACCCCTCCAGGCGGTCACAAAGCACCGAGCTGATCTCCCTGTGCCATGCGGCTGCTTCCCACTAGCTATCTACCTTACGTTTGTTAGTGTGTATATGTCCATGCCTCTCTCTCGCCCTGTCACCGCTCATCCTTCCCCCTCCCCATAACTTCAAGTCCGTTCTCTAGTAGGTCTGTGTCTTTATTCCTGTCTTACCCCTAGGTTCTTCATGCCATTTTTTTTCTTAAATTCCATATATATGTGTTAGCATACGGTATTCGTCTCTCTCTTTCTGACTTACTTCACTCTGTATGACAGACTCTAGGTCTATCCACCTCATTACAAATAGCTCAATTTCGTTTCTTGTTATGGCTGAGTAATATTCCATTGTATATATGTGCCACATCTTCTTTATCCATTCATCCAATGATGGGCACTTAAGGTTGTTTCCATCTCCGGGCTATTGTAAATAGAGCTGCAATGAACATTTTGGTACATGACTCTTTTTGAATTTTGGTTTTCTCAGGGTATATGCCCAGTAGTGGGATTGCTGGGTCATATGGTAGTTCTATTTGTAGTTTTTTAAGGAACCTCCATACTGTTCTCCATAGTGGCTGAACCAGTTCACATTCCCACCAGCACTGCAAGAGTGTTCCCTTTTCTCCACACCCTCTCCAGCATTTATTGTTTCTAGATTTTTTGATGATGGCCATTCTGACCAGTGTGAGATGATATCTCATTGTAGTTTTGATTTGCATTTCTCTAATGATTAATGACGTTGAGCATGCTTTCATGTGTTTCTTGGCAGTCTGCATATCTTCTTTGGAAAAATGTCTATTTGGGTCTTCTGCCCATTTTTGGATTGGGTTGTTTGTTTTTTTGTTATTGAGCTGCATGAGCTGCTTGTACATTTTGGAGATTAATCCTTTGTCAGTTGCCTCATTTGAAAACACTTTCTCCCATTCTGAGGGTTGTCTTTTGGTCTTGTTTATGGTCTCCTTTGCTGTGCAAAAGCTTTGAAGTTTCATTAGGTCCCATTTGTTTATTTTTGTTTTTATTTCCATTTCTCTAGGAGGTGGGTCAAAAAGGATCTTTCTGTGATTTATGTCATAGAGTGTTCTGCCTATGTTTTCCTCTAAGAGTTTGATAGTTTCTGGCCTTACATTTAGGTCTTTAATCCATTTTGAGCTTATTTTTGTGTATGGTGTTAGGGAGTGATCTAATCTCATACTTTTACATGTAGCTGTCCAGTTTTCCCAGCACCACTTATCGAAGAGGCTGTCCTTTCTCCACTGTACATTCCTGCCTCCTTTATCAAAGATAAGGTGAGCATATGTGCGTGGGTTTATCTCTGGGCTTTCTATCCTGTTCCATTGATCTATCTTTCTGTTTTTGTGCCAGTACCATACTGTCTTGATTACTGTAGCTTTGTAGTATAGTCTGAAGTCAGGGAGCCTGATTCCTCCAGCTCCGTTTTTCGTTCCCAAGATTGCTTTGGCTGTTCGGGGTCTTTTGTGTTTCCATACAAATTGTGGAATTTTCTGTTCTAGTTCTGTGAAAAATGCCAGTGGTAGTTTGATAGGGATTGCACTGAATCTGTAGATTGCTTTAGGTAGTAGAGTCATTTGCACAATGTTGATTCTTCCAATCCAAGAACATGGTATATCTCTCCATCTGTTTGTATCATCTTTAATTTCTTTCATCAGTGTCTTATAATTTTCTGCATAAAGGTCTTTTGTCTCCTTAGGTAGGTTTATTCCTAGATATTTTATTCTTTTTGTTGCAATGGTAAATGGGAGTGTTTTCTTGATTTCACTTTCGGATTTTTCATCGTTAGTGTATAGGAATGCCAGAGATTTCTGTGCATTAATTTTGTATCCTGCTACTTTACCAAATTCTTTGATTAGCTCTAGTAGTTTTCTGGTAGCATCTTTAGGATTCTCTATGTATAGTATCATGTCATCTGCGAACAGTGACAGCTTTACTTCTTCTTTTCCAATTTGGATGCCTTTTATTTCCTTTCCTTCTCTGATTGCTATGGCTAAAACTTCCAAAACTATGTTGAATAAGAGTGGTGAGAGTGGGCAACCTTGTCTTTTTCCTGATCTTAGTGGAAATGCTTTCAGTTTTTCATCATTAAGGATGATGTTGGCTGTGGGTTTGTCATATATGGCCTTTATTATGTTGAGGAAAGTTCCCTCTATGCCTACTTTCTGGAGGGTTTTTATCATGAATGGGTGTTGAATTTTGTCGAAAGCTTTCTCTGCATCTATTGAGATGATCATATGGTTTTTCTCCTTCAATTTGTTAATATGTTGTATCACACTGATTGATTTGCATATATTGAAGAATCCTTGCATTCCTGGAATAAACCCCACTGGATCATGGTGTATGATGCTTTTAATGTGCTGTTGGATTCTGTTTGCTAGTATTTTGTTGAGGATTTTTGCATCTATGTTCATCAGTGATATTGGCCTGTAGTTTTCCTTCTTTGTGACATCCTTGTCTGGTTTTGGTAGCAGGGTGATGGTGGCCTCGTAGAATGAGTTTGGGAGTGTTCCTCCCTCTGCTATAGTTTGGAATAGTTTCAGAAGGATAGGTGTTAGCTCTTCTCTAAATGTTTGATAGATTCTCCTGTGAAGCCATCTGGTCCTGAGCTTTTGTTTGTTGGAAGATTTTTAATCACAGTTTCAATTTCAGTGCTTGTGATTGGTCTGTTCATATTTTCTATTTCTTCCTGATTTAGTCTTGGCAGGTTGTGCATTTCTAAGAATTTGTCCATTTCTTCCAGGTTGTCCATTTTATTGGCATAGAGTTGCTTGTAGTAATGTCTGATGATCTTTTGTATTTCTGCAGTGTCAGTTGTTACTTCTCCTTTTTCATTTCTAATTCTATTGATTTGCGTCTTCTCCCTTTTTTTCTTGATGAGTCTGGCTAATGGTTTATCAATTTTGTTTATCTTCTCAAAGAACCAGCTTTTAGTTTTATTGATCTTTGCTATGGTTTCCTTCATTTCTTTTTCATTTATTTCTGATCTGATTTTTATGATTTCTTTCCTTCTGCTAACTTTGGGGTTTTTTTGTTCTTCTTTCTCTAATTGCTTCAGGTGCAAGGTTAGGTTTTTTATTCGAGATGTTTCCTGTTTCTTAAGGCAGGATTGTACTGCTATAAACCTACCTGTTAGAACTGCTTTTGCTGCATCCCATAGATTTTGGTTCATCGTGTCTCCATTGTCATTTGTTTCTAGGTATTTTTTGATTTCCTCTTTGATTTATTCAGTGATCACTTGGTTATTAAGTAGTGTATTGTTTAGCCTCCATGTGTTTGTATTTTTTACAGATCTTTTCCTGTAATTGATATCTAGTCTCATAGTGTTGTGGTCGGAAAAGATACTTGATACAATTTCAATTTTCTTAAATTTAACAAGGCTTGATTTGTGATGCAAGATATGATCTATCCTGGAGAATGTTCCATGAGCACTTGAGAAAAATGTGTATTCTGTTGTTTTTGGATGGAATGTCCTATAAATATCAATTAAGTCCATCTTGTTTAATGTATCATTTAAAGCTTGTGTTTCCTTATTTATTTTCATTTTGGATGATCTGTCCATTGGTTAAAGTGGGGTGTTAAAGTCCCCTACTATGAATGTGTTACCGTCAATTTCCCCTTTTATGGCTGTTAGTATTTGCCTTATGTATTGAGGTGCTCCTATGTTGGGTGCATAAATATTTACAATTGTTATATCTTCTTCTTGATCCATTATGTAGTGTCCTTTTTTTTTTTTCAGTACACAGGCCTCTCACTGTTGTGGCCTCTCCTGTTGCGGAGCACAGGCTCCGGACGCGCAGGCTCAGTGGCCATGGCTCACGGGCCCAGCCGCTCTGCGGCATGTGGGATCTTCCTGGGGCACGACCGGGGCATGAACCCGCGTCCCCTGCATCGGCAGGTGGACTCTCAACCACTGCACCACCAGGGAAGCCCTAGTGTCCTTCTTTGTCTCTTCTAATAGTCTTTATTTTAAAGTCTATTTTGTCTGATATGAGAATTGCTACTCCAGCTTTCTTTTGGTTTCCATTTGCATGAAATATCTTTTTCCATCCCCTTACTTTCAGTCTGTATGTGTCTCTAGGTCTGAAGTGGGTCTCTTGTAGACAGCAAATATATGGGTCTTGTTTTTGTATCCATTCAGCCAATCTGTGTCTTTTGGTGGGAGCATTTAGTCCATTTACATTTAAGGTAATTATCGATATGTATGTTCCTATTCCCATTTTCTTAATTGTTTTGGGTTCGTTATTGTAGGTCTTTTCCTTCTTTTGTGTTTCTTGCCTAGAGAAGTTCCTTTAGCAGTTGTTGTAAAGCTGGTTTGGTGGTGCTGAACTCTCTCAGCTTTTGCTTGTCTGTAAAGGTTTTAATTTCTCCATCAAATCTGAATGAGATCCTTGCTGGGTAGAGTAATCTTGGTTGCAGGTTTTTCTCCTTCATCACTTTAAATATGTCCTGCCAGTCCCTTCTGGCTTGCAGAGTTTCTGCTGAAAGATCAGCTGTTAACCTTATGGGGATTCCCTTATGTGTTATTTGTTGTTTTTCCCTTGCTACTTTTAATATGTTTTCTTTGTATTTAATCTTTGACAGTTTGATTAATATGTGTCTTGGCGTATTTCTCCTTGGATTTATCCTGTATGGGACTCTCTGTGCTTCCTGGACTTGATTAACTATTTCCTTTCCCATATTAGGGAAGTTTTCAACTATAATCTCTACAAATATTTTCTCAGTCCCTTTCTTTTTCTCTTTTTCTTCTGGAACCCCTATAATTCGAATGTTGGTGTGTTTAATGTTGTCCCAGAGGTCTCTGAGACTGTCCTCCGTTCCTTTCATTTTTTTCCTTTATTCTGCTCTGCAATAGTTATTTCCACTATTTTATCTTCCAGGTCACTTATCCGTTCTTCTGCCTCAGTTATTCTGCTATTGATCCCATCTAGAGTATTTTTAATTTCATTTATTGTGTTGTTCATCGTTGTTTGTTTTATCTTTAGTTCTTCTAGGTCCTTGTTAAATGTTTCTTGCACTTTTTCTCTTCTATTTTGAAGATTTTGGATCATCTTTACTATCATTATTCTGAATTCTTTTTCAGGTAGACTGCCTATTTCCTCTTCATTTGTTAGGTCTGGTGGGTTTTTATCTTGCTCCTTCATCTGCTGTGTGTTTTTCTGTCTTCTCATTTTGCTTATCGTACTGTGTTTGGGGTCTCCTTTTTGCAGGCTGCAGGTTCATAGTTCCCGTTGTTTTTGGTGTCTGTTCCCAGTGGCTAAGGTTGGTTCAGTGGGTTGTGTAGGCTTCCTGGTGGAGGGGACTAGTGCCTTTGTTCTGGTGGATGAGGCTGGATCTTGTCTTTCTGGTGGGCAGGTCCATGTCTGGTGGTGTGTTTTGGAGTGTCTGTGGACTTATTATGAATTTACGCAGCCTCTCTGATAATGGGTGGTGTTGTGTTCCTGTCTTGCTAGTTATTTGGCATAGGATGTCCAGCACTGTAGCTTGCTGGTCGTTGAGTGAAGTTGGGTGCTGGTGTTGAGTTGGAGGTCTCTGGGAGATTTTTGCTATTCGATATTATGTGGAGCTGGGAGGTCTCTTGTGGCAGTGCCCTGAAGTTGGCTCTCCCACCTCAGAGGCACAGCACTGACTCCTGGCTGCAGCACCAAGAGCCTTTCATCCACATGGCTCAGAATAGAAGGGAGAAAAAGTAGAAAGAAAGAATTAGTAGAAGTAGAAAGAAAGAAAGAAAGAAAGGAGGGAGGGAGGGAGCAAGGAAGGAAGGAGGGAAGGAAGGGAAAAAAGAAAGAAGATAAAATAAAATAAAATAAAGATAAAATATAATAAAGTTATTAAAATAAAAATAATTATTAAGAGAAAACAAATTAAAAAAATAAAAGAAATGGAGAGATAGAACCCTAGGACAAATGGTGGAAGCAAAGCTCTACAGACATAATCTCACACAGAAGCATACACATACACACTCACAAAAAGAGGAAAAGGGGAAAAAAACCATAAATCTTGCTCTCAAAGTCCACCTCCTCAATTTGGGATGATTTGTGTGTAAAGGAGGGAAGGAAGGAAAGAAAGAAAGAAGATAAAGTAAAATAAAATAATGTTATTGAAATAAAAAATTATTATTAAGAAAAAAAATTAAAACAAAAAAAAGAAAACAAAAAACGGATGGATAGAACCCTAGGACAAATGGTGGAAGCAAAGCTATACAGACAAAATCTCACACAGAAGCATATACATACACAGTCACAAAAAGAGGAAAAGGGGAAAAAATCATAAATCTTGCTCTCAAAGTCCACCGCCTTAATTTGGGATGATTTGTTGTCTATTCATGTATTCCACAGATGCAGGGTACATCAAGTTGATTGTGGAGGTTTAATCCACTGCTTCTGAGGCTGCTGGGAGAGATTTCCCTTTCTCTTCTTTGTTCTCACAGCTCCCAGGGGCACAGCTTTGGATTTGGCCCTGCCTCTGCGTGTAGGTTGCCGGAGGGCGTCTGTTCTTTGCTCAGACAGGACGGGGTTAAAGGAGCCGCTGATTCGGGGGCTCTGGCTCACTCAGGCAGGGGGGAGGGAGGGGCACGGAGTGCGGGGCGAGCCTGCGGAGGCAGAGGCCTGCATGACGTTGCACCAGCCTGAGGCATGCAGTGCATTCTCCTGGGGGAGTTGTCCCTGGATCCCGGGACCCTGGCAGTGGCTGCACAGGCTCCCCGGAAGCGGGGTGTGGATAGTGACCTGTGCTTGCACACGGGCTTCTTGGTGGTGGCAGCAGCAACCTTAGCATCTCATGCCTGTATCTGGGGTCCGCGCTTTTAGCCGCAGCTCGCGCCCGTCTCTGGAGCTCCTTTAAGCAGCGCTCTTAATCCCCTCTCCTCGCGCACCAGGAAACAGAGGGAAGAAAAAGTCTCTTGCCTCTTCGGCAGGTCCAGACTTTTCACCGGACTCCCTCCCGGCTAGCCGTGGTGCACTAACGCCCTGCAAGCTGTGTTCACGCCGCCAACCCCAGTCCTCTCCTGGCACCCAGACCGAAGCCCGAGCCTCAGCTCGCAGCCCCGCCCGCCCCGGCGGGTGAGCAGACAAGCCTCTCGGGCTGGTGAGTGCCGGTCGGCCTTGATCCTCTGTGCGGGAATCTTCCTGCTTTGCCCTCCGCACCCCTGTGGCTGCGCGCTCCTCCGCGGCCCCGAAGCTCCCCCCACTGCCACCCGCAGTCTCCGCCCACGAAGGGGCTTCCTAGTGTGTGGAAACCTTTCCTCCTTCACAGCTCCCTCCCACTGGTGCAGGTTCCGTCCCTATCCTTTTGTCTCTGTTTATTCTTTTTTCTTTTGCCCTACCCAGGTACGTGGGGAGTTTCTTGCCTTTTGGGAGGTCTGAGGTCTTCTGCCAGCGTTCAGTAGGTGTTCTGTAGGAGTTGTTCCACGTGTAGATGTATTTCTGATGTATCTATGGGGAGGAAGGCGATCTCCGCGTCTTACTCTTCCGCCATCTTCTCGGAAGCCCTAAATGCTTTTAAATGTATGTGTTGCTTCTGGTTAACTCTGTCTGTGTGTGTGTGTGTGTGTGTGTGTGTGTGTGTGTGTGTGTGTGTGTGGTTTTATTATTGTTAGTTTCTTTATTTGTTTGATTTTTGTTAAGGTGGAACTTGATAACCTATTCATAAGACTTTTCTCTCTTCTAGCAATCTTTTGGCTGTTTCTCCCCCAAATCTTTCCCATGTATCTACTGAGCATGTACTATGTACCAAGCACAAAGAAAGTGATGCAGTTTTTATCTAATTCAGATAGACAGTAAGCCTGTGATTGCTCTACTTATAATCCAGCTGGCAAGATGTAAATAGGTTGAAAAGTATGGTTTCCTTGATTAGGCAGCAATTTTCATTGTGTACAAGCACCTGGTATATTCTTTCAGACTTCACACTGTGTCTTGTTTTCTTCTGTAAAAGGTCTTCTTGTCAAGTTCTAATAGACAAAAAATAAATTTCATCATTATTTCATTGCTAATAAGCAATTCATAGCTTAGAATAATTTTCTCACAAAAGCATGCTTTAGCTACAATGCGTGAGGGATTTTCTTTTCCAGTATTATCAATAAAAATTTAGAGTTCACCAAAAATGTGTGAAATAAAATGACAATTAGTACACAGGATTTTAGCTTGCAAACTAGATGTGTTATCCTCTAGTCGTGAATAGAAAGTAGAATTGCTGAGTTGGGGTGTCTTGGTTGTGATGCTTGTAATTCATCTCTCAATATTGACTGTATTGATTTTCTTTTTGGAAAAATAAGGAAACACAGCCCTACATATGGGCAGGGTTATTTTGAAAATAAAATGTTGTTATACCAGTGAAAACATTTCGAAAAGTTAGAAGAACCTAAAAGATTAATCATCATCAGTGGCTCACCTAGTTTAAATAGATTACTATTTAGAAATTAAGAATTAAGTTAGATGCAAGCTCCTAATAAGATGACATCTATTTTTGCTTTTATAATAACAAGTTATAATATGCTTACATGTCTGATTCCTCTACTACATTCAAAGCTCCACTTCTTCATCTGTATCCCGAGTGCAGAGCACTGAGCAGGTATTTAATAAATGTTCATTGGATGAATAAAACTGGGGAGGACATGAGGAAAGAACATCTTTATAACATCATAGTCTGATTATTATAAATTAGAGAACTAGCTTTCAGTCATATTTTGGAGACAGGTAAATCTTTTAAACAGGTACCTCGCTCATTGTTTCCTCTTTGCCTCAACCTATGAAATTGGAAGTTTTTTGTTTCTGTAATTTCACCTCTTTTGCTGTTGAGTCATTACAGTAAAACATTAAGAGGATGTGCTCTTGGTAATATCTTTGTTGATATTAAATGAAGTCTTCATTGCCTAAAAGAATGACTGTACTGATTTGATTTTAAATGCTTTCATGCATAGCAAAGAGATGAAGACTGGTTTGCCCAGTTTTATCTAGTCATGAGTGCTCCAGAGGAGTGACCTGCCATGGCTAATACTATTACTTTCCTCATAATAATAGATTCAGAACATTCAAAGACAGCTCTTTAATCATTTACTTTTTAAAAATAAAGTGGGTTGTTTTATTAAAATTAATTAATTAATTTTGGCTGCGTTGGGTCTTTGCTGCTGCGTGCGGGCTTTTCCCTGTTTGCTGTGAGTGGGGGCTACTCTTCTTTGTGGGGTGTGAGCTTCTCATTGTGGTGGCTTCCCTTGTTGCGGAGCACGGGCTCTAGGCACATGGGCTTCAGTAGCTGTGGCACGTGGACTCAGTAGTTCTGGCTCATGGGCTCCAGAGCGCAGGCTCAGTAGTTGTGGCACACGGGCTTAGTTGCTCTGCAGCATGTGGGATCTTCCTGGACCAGGGCTCGAACCCACGTCTCCCGCATTGGCAGGCAGATTCTTAACCACTGCACCACCAGGGAAGCCCTACTTCTTTTAACTACTCACAGTTTGGAAATTAAGCATAGTTGGTATTACATGTTTTTCTATTTTCTGTGGCTCAGTGTTGAATTCTAATGACATATCTTTGCAAAAGTTTACATGCATGTGTGGACTCTGATATCACTTGTTAGAAAAGGGAAATTTGACTGTAAATTTTACCTTTTCAGCACAAGTCATAAATGTTCCTGGAATACATCTTTTTTTTTTAACATCTTTATTGGAGTATAATTGCTTTACAATGGTGTGTTAGTTTCTGCTGTATAACAAAGTGAATCAGCTATATGTATACGTATATCCCATATCCCCTCCCTCTTGCGTCTCCTTCCCACCCTCTCTATCCCACCCCTCTAGGTGGACACAAAGCACCGAGCTGATCTCCCTGTGCTATGCGGCTGCTTCCCACTAGCTATCGGTTTTACATTTGGTAGTGTATATATATCCATGTCACTCTCTCACTTCGTCCCAGCTTACCCTTCCCCCTCCCTGTTTCCTCAAATACATCCTCTACATCTGCATCTTTATTCCTGTCCTGCCCCTAGGTTCTTCAGAACTGTTTTTTGTTTTTTTTTTAAGATTCCATATATATGTGTTAGCATACAGTATTTGTTTTCCTCTTTCTGACCTCACTCTGTATGACAGACTCTAGGTCCATCCACCTCACTACAAATAACTCAATTTCATTTCTTTTTATGGCTGAGTAATATTCCATTGTATATACGTGCCACATCTTCTTTATCCATTCATCTGTCTATGGACACTTAGGTTTGGAATGCATCTTTTTTGGCTTAGTAATATGATCTGCTCTTTGTATAGTCCTTTACAGTTTTGAAAGTGCTTTCATACATAACTCCTTTGCAAATACCCCAGGAGAGAGGGAGGATAAGTGTTATAGGCATCTTGTTACAACTGCTCTGTAGGTTACTTTGACCTAACTTACCTATAAAATATTTAATTGTCAAATAAAATTAGACTTGACCTAATTATGTTGACGTTTCCACACCTCTTACTATTCCCATAAATCTGTGAACCAAGACAACGCTTGCTATATCTATGCTAAATTATATCATTGGGTTTTGAGACCTTGTGCCTCAGGAGATTAGGCTCAGATGAGATGATTGCAATCTTCTTTGCTCACAGATAGGAAGCTATCTTCATTTATCACAGAGTAACTGAAGAATAACTGAAAGAGTTTGAGATATTTTTTGTCTTTTGTCAAGTCAAGATAGAAATGTCTCTCTTCTGGTGAGGAAAATGTGTAACAGAGAAGGCTGAAGAGAAAGATGTTTATAGCTTGGGTAAATATAATACTTGTTTACTGTAAGTGTTTTATATATTTATTCTATAGCACAGTCTCTATCCTGAGAGGTCAGGGGAAAGAATGATTCAAATATATATTTGTAATCTATGACCTCTTTCTTTGGTGATTATAGTTTGTTGAATTCTGTTTGAGATGGGGCTTAGGTCTAAAAAGGGGGGGTAAAATGGAGAGAAGATTCTAGAAAAGAATCAGGTGCCTTTGGGTAGCAATGCATATTTAGATAGTATATTTAAACCTATTTAAGAAAAAAGGAAAATGGCCATAATTTTTATTTTCTTAACAAAGGAACAATGAAGAAAAATGAACTTCAGTAAGCAAAACTTTTATTTCTTTATAGCTAATATTTGGGGAGAACTTTTTGGTGCTTTATGATATCTTGTACACCCAGTCTTAAAAATGAAACTGTGAAATTGTAGACCCAGGTATCTTATATATCCTCAGGTCTTTTATAAAATAAAGTTTATTTTTCCACTTCTATAAACACTGATAGTTCAAGTCTTTTTTTTTTTTATATAGGTCATTCAGATACCACATAGTTGATATCAAATCCTTATCAGACAGTGAAAGTCTATAAAAGGTATAGGTGTCAAAGCAGATAGTTGCTTAAGGAACTTCTAGACCAGTTAGTAAGGCACAAAAGATTTACTTAGCTAGTGTCTTTCTGAAAAGCTTCAAAGAAATAAGAAAGTACCTTATTAGAGTATAGTCAGGTTGGAATAATTCTCTTCAGTTGCCAATCAGTTTTTTATTTTCTTTCACGTAAACCATAATATTAATTCTGCAGGAAGGAAGAGATATTATTCATCTTGTGTAATTTTTTAATTAGTAAAGCTCCACATTTCTCATTGCATATCAGATTTATTAAGTTCACATCTATCCAGAATCTGTTTATTTATAATTGCTTAAACCAATCACATTTATACTGTCTTCAACAGAAGTGAAGATGTGATTAATGTCGTACTCCAACCTAAATTTAATGAAAGGCTATATTGTATGAGTTCCTAAGAAAACACAAACATTTTTTTTTTTTAACAGTACGCGAGCCTCTCACTGCTGCGGCCTTTCCCGTTGTGGAGCATAGGCTCCGGACGCGCAGGCCCAGCGGCCACAGCTCACGGGCCCAGCCACTCCGCGGCATGTGGGATCCCCCCGGACCGGGGCACGAACCCGTGTCCCCCGCATCGGCAGGCGGACTCTCAACCACTGTGCCACCAGGGAAGCCCACAAACATTTTAAAGTATATGTTTTGCCCTCCTAATTCTGAAAAATCTACTGCAGGCACATCATGTCCCTTTTCAGCTTCCAACAACAACAGATACCTTCAAAACAACAAAAGAGTTGCTGAATAACAATTTTGTAGAAAATTTTTATTGTTTTTAATATATCAATCATTCTGGCCCATTATTATTTTATACTGTGAGCTCAATTTAGCAAAAGTCACATACAAATTCAACAAAGTGTATATTACACATTAGTAAATAACATATTTGAGAGTGATTATTTGGTTGTACTTGACAGAAAACCAATTAAAACTGTTAAGCAAAACAAAATATGTATTGGTTATCATAATTGAAAGTTCTGTAGTGATGCTTCAGACATGGCTGAATCCAGGCACTCACTCTCATAGCTTTGTTTTCCACTGAGTTGGATTCATTTTAGGGCAGGAATCCTGAAGACAAAATAGCCACTAGACTTTCAATCCCCCAGTCAGTCAACTCAAGTGAATAGGGATTGTTTCTTTCTAAATAGTTTTCGAAAAGGGTTGATTTGATTTTCTTTGTTTTAACTTAGTCCAACTTTCCATTCCTGAGATGAATAATTATAACTAGGGTTATGTTGCGTTTATTGGCCAGTCCTGGACCTAGAATCACCCTCAGGCAAACATAACTACCAGGACGGAGAAAAGAAGTACAGGTCTGCAAGGGAAACCCAGGGTGCTATCAGGAGAATGTATTTTGTTTTGTCGTTGTTTTTGTCTTGGTGAGAGGTGGTGGTGACAGCAAAGCACAGTGTAGGTATATATTAAATTAAATTAAGAGTGAAATGTGCACCATTATATATAAGTCCCATTAGCAAAAGAGTAGCAGTTTAAATTGGTATACTAATATTTTGTGATAGAGCAACATAAAGAATGATTGCAAAACCTCGATACTGAAAATGTTTGATTGCTGAAGAAAGGCCTTGGAACATAACAAATCATACAGAAAACCTGTGATCATAGCATCTCTGAGACTTTCTCATCTGTAAAATAATAATTATTTGGTTAATAGTAGATACTTTTATACACGTTTTTGTGCTGAATTATATTGCTATAGGAGGTATTATAGATTTTATCAAATAATGTTTGTATAATTTAATTATAGCCAATTATGGATGATATTGCACTCAATTTAGAATAGAGACAGGGATTAGTAAAACTCTTCTCCCCACCTTTCCTTAACTGTGGGAAATTGGAACACTATTACAGCTCGCTGAAATTTGCCTTTAAATACATTACTCATTTCATGGATATTAACATGAATAAAATTAAACTCCACAGGACTGGAAAAATTAAACTAATGACTTTTTATGTAGTCCAAGTTAATGAGTGCTTTCTGGTCTAATTTTTCATTGAGGAATCAACCACAGTTTCTTGATTCCCTGCATTTGAATAGCCTCTATTATGGGGCTGTTTACAAAAATGCTTAATAAGAGCCTGTATTGAATAGGTGCTCTATTTCCATACACGCTGAAATATATTTACACATTTTTACAGTTTTTGGTAGCAATATAAGGTCTTTTAAAAATTAAGTGTGGCTTTTAGCGTAGGTGTTTTATAAATTTTTCTTTAATTACCTGAATATGTTTTTTTTTTCAAATTTATCTAATTAATTGATTTATTTTTGGCTGCCTTGGGTCTTCGTTTCTGCGCATGGGCTTTGTCTAGTTGCGGCGAGCAGGGGCTTCTCTTCATTGTGGTGCGAGGGCTTTTCACTGCGGTGGCTTCTCTTGTTGCGGAGCACAGACTCTAGGCGCACGGGCTCAGTAGCTGTGGCTCGTGGGCTCTAGCGCGCAGACTCAGTAGTTGTGGCGCACAGGCTTAGTTGCTCCGTGGCATGTGGGATCTTCCCAGACCAGGGATCGAGCCCATGTCCCCTGCATCGGCAGGCAGATTCTCAATCACTGCACCACCAGGGAAGCCCCCCTGAATATGTTTTTAATGTATTAAAATACTATACTAGGGCTTCCCTGGTGGCGCCAGTGGTTGAGCTCCCCCTGCCGACTCAGGGGACACGGGTTCGTGCCCCGGTCCGGGAAGATCCCACATGCCGCGGAGCGGCTGGGCCCGTGAGCAATGGCCGCTGAGCCTGCACGTCTGGAGCCTGTGCTCCGCAACGGGAGAGGCCACAGCAGTGAGAAGGTCCGCGTACCCACCCCACCCCCCCAAAAAAATAAATAAAATAAAATAAAATACTATAATAAAGAATAGTGATTCATAATTTTCATCTTCTGAGATGAAGGAAGGAAGGAAAGAAGAGTGGAAAGAAAGAAGGCAGGAAGGAGTGGAGACATAATGAAAGAAGGAGAGAAGGTACCTAAAAAATGGGGAATACTTAGGAAAAATTCTGTTCCTAAATAACTTGGTGCTGAAATTTGTATTTGCAGTGTTTTAGAAGTAGTCTTAGTGGTAGGAGATAAACTAAATATGATGACTAATTCAAAAAATTAAACCTAATTAAATCTAAAATATATTAGACAAATAAAATTTTAACAATTAACTAAATAAAAGTTTTGACACTTTTGATAATGACTTAGTTGCTTTAAAACCTTTGTGTCAATTCATAGCTAAGGTCTTAATTTAAGGATTAGAAACTTACATGATTTTGTGTTTAAAATATGTAACTGACATTAAGGGAAACTCTAAAATAAAAACCAGTCTTTCCTAATTCAGTGGAGGAGTTGAGGAAATGAATATAGTTATCTGAGAGAAGAGCAATGAAGGCAGGCAGAAGGAATAAAATGTTCAAAGGTCCTGAGAGGGGAAAAGTCTGGACCTGCCGAAGAGGCAAGAGACTTTTGCGTCCCTCTTTGTTTCCTGGTGCACGAGGAGAGGGGATTAAGAACGCTGCTTGAGAGAGCTCCAGGGACGGGCGCGAGCCGTGGCTAAAAGTGCGGAGCCCAGAGACAGACATGAGACGCTAAGGCCGCTGCTGCCGCCACCAGGAGGCCTGTGTGCGAACACAGGTCACTAGCCACACGCCCTTCCGGGGAGCCTGTGCAGCGCGCCACTGACAGGGTCCCGGGATCCAGGGACAACTCCCCCGGGAGAACGCACGGCGCGCCTCAGGCTGCAACGTCACGCCGGCCTCTGCCGCTGCAGGCCCGCCCCACACTCCGTGACCCTCCCTACCCCGCGGCCTGAGTGAGCCAGAGCCTCCAAATCAGCGGCTCCTTTAACCCCGTCCTGTCTGAGCAAAGAACAGACGCCCTCCGGCGACCTACACGCACAGGCGGGGCCAAATCCAAAGCTGAGCCCCTGGGAACTGTGAGAACAAAGAAGAGAAAGGGAAATCTCTCCCAGCAGCCTCAGAAGCAGCGGATTAAAGCTCCACAATCAATTTGATATACCCTGCATCTGTGGAATACCTGAATAGACAACGAATCATCCCAAATTAAGGAGCCCTGTGGATGAAAGGCTCTTGGTGCTGCAGCCAGGAGTCAGTGCTGTGCCTCTGAGGTGGGAGAGCCAACTTCAGGACACTGGTCCACAAGAGGCCTCCCAGCTGCACATAATATCAAACAGCAAAAATCTCCGAGAGATCTCCATCTCAACGCCAGCACCCAGCTTCACTCAACGACCAGCAAGCTACAGTGCTGGACATCCTATGCCAAACAACTAGCAAGACAGGAACACAACCCCACCCATTAGCAGAGAGGCTGCCCAAAATCATAATAAGTCTACAGACACCCCAAAACACACAACCAGACGTGGACCTGCCCACCAGAAAGACAAGATCCAGCCTCATCCACCAGAACACAGGCACTAGTACCCTCCACCAGGAAGCCTACACAACCCACTGAACCAACCTTAGCCACTGGGGACAGACACAAAAAACAACAGGAACTACGAACCTTCAGCCTGCAAAAAAGGAGACCCCAAACACAGTAAGATAAGCAAAATGAAAAGACAGAAAAACACACAGCAGATGAAGGAGCAAGATAAAAACCTACCAGACCTAACAAATGAAGAGGAAATAGGCAGTCTACCTGAAAAAGAATTCAGAATAATGATAGTAAGGTTGATCCGAAATCTTGGAGATAGAATGGACAATAGAATGGACAAAATGCAAGAATCAGTTAACAAGGACCTAGAAGAACTAAAGATGAAACAAGCAATGATGAACAACACAATAAATGAAATTAAAAGTACTCTAGATGGGATCAATAGCAGAATAACTGAGGCAGAAGAACGGATAAGTGACCTGGAAGATAAAATAGTGGAAATAACTACTGCAGAGCAAAATAAAGAAAAAAGAATGAAAAGAATTGAGGACAGTCTCAGAGACCTCTGGGACAACATTAAACGCACCAACATTCGAATTATAGGGGTTCCAGAAGAAGAAGAGAAAAAGAAAAGGACTGAGAAAATATTTGAAGAGATTATAGTTGAAAACTTCCCTAATATGGGAAAGGAAATAGTTAATCAAGTCCAGGAAGCACAGAGAGTCCCATACAGGATAAATCCAAGGAGAAATACGCCAAGACACATATTAATCAAACTGTCAAAAATTAAATATAAAGAAAACATATTAAAAGCAGCAAGGGAAAAACAACAAATAACACACAAGGGAATCCCCATAAGGTTAACAGCTGATCTTTCAGCAGAAACTCTGCAAGCCAGAAGGGAGTGGCAGGACATATTGAAAGTGTTGAAGGAGAAAAACCTGCAACCAAGATTACTCTACCCAGCAAGGATCTCATTCAGATTTGATGGAGAAATTAAAACCTTTATAGACAAGCAAAAGCTGAGAGAGTTCAGCACCACCAAACCAGCTCTACAACAACTGCTAAAGGAACTTCTCTAGGCAAGAAACACAAAAGAAGGAAAAGACCTACAATAACGAACCCAAAACAATTAAGAAAATGGGAATAGGAACACACATATCGATAATTACCTTAAATGTAAATGGACTAAATGCTCCCACCAAAAGACACAGATTGGCTGAATGGATACAAAAACAAGACCCATATATTTGCTGTCTACAAGAGACCCATTTCAGACCTAGAGACACATACAGACTGAAAGTAAGGGGATGGAAAAAGGTATTTCATGCAAATGGAAACCAAAAGAAAGCTGGAGTAGCAATTCTCATATCAGACAAAATAGACTTTAAAATAAAGACTATTAGAAGAGACAAAGAAGGACACTACATAATGATCAAGGGATCGATCCAAGAGGAAGATATAACAAGTGTAAATATTTATGCACCCAACATAGGTGCACCTCAATACATAAGGCAAATACTGACAACCATAAAAGGGGAAATCGACAGTAACACATTCATAGTAGGGGACTTTAACACCCCACTTTCACCAATGGACAGATCATCCAAAATGAAAATAAATAAGGAAACACAAGCTTTAAATGATACATTAAACGAGATGGAGTTAATTGATATTTATAGGACATTCCATCCAAAAACAACAGAATACACATTTTTCTCAAGTGCTCATGGAACATTCTCCAGGATAGATCATATCTTGCATCACAAATCAAGCCTTGGTAAATTTAAGAAAATTGAAATTGTATCAAGTATCTTTTCTGACCACAACGCTATGAGACTCGATATCAATTACAGGAGAAGATCTGTAAAAAATACAAACACATGGAGGCTAAACAATACACTACTTAATAACGAAGTGATCACTGAAGAAATCAAAGAGGAAATCAAAAAATACCTAGAAACAAATGACAATGGAGACACGACGACTCAAAATCTATGGGATGCAGCAAAAGCAGTTCTAAGAGGGAAGTTTATAGCAATACAATCTTACCTTAAGAAACAGGAAACATCTCGAATAAACAACCTAACCTTGCACCTAAAGCAATTAGAGAAAGAAGAACAAAAAACCCCCAAAGTTAGCAGGAGGAAAGAAATCATAAAAATCAGATCAGAAATAAATGAAAAAGAAATGAAGGAAACGATAGCAAAGATCAATAAAACTAAAAGCTGGTTCTTTGAAAGGATAAACAAAATTGATAAACCATTAGCCAGACTCATCAAGAAAAAAAGGGAGAAGACTCAAATCAATAGAATTAGAAATGAAAAAGGAGAAGTAACAACTGACACTGCAGAAATACAAAAGATCATGAGAGATTACTACAAGCAACTCTATGCCAATAAAATGGACAACCTGGAAGAAATGGACAAATTCTTAGAAAGGCACAACCTGCCAAGACTGACTCAGGAAGAAATAGAAAATATGAACAGACCAATTACAAGCTATAACAACCCTCAAGGAAGACTCCACAGCCTGGCTGTGAATTAACAGTTACTCTGGGGGAGGGAGACGCAAGAGGGAGAGGATATATGGGGATGTATGTATACATATAGCTGATTCACTTTGTTATACAGCAGAAACTAACACACCATTGTAAAGCAGTTATACTCCAATAAAGATGTTTAAAAAAAAAAAAAAAAAAAAGTTCAAAGGTCCTGAGATTTAATGTTTGAATCAAAGTCTCAAAAAACCTCATTAAAACATAAAAATAAAAAGCACACCAAAAGGAAAATAAAAATTATTTAATAAATTAAACACATAAAAGTTATACTTCACTTGCAGTTAAAGAGGTACACATTTCAGAAAAAGAGACAATTTTTTGACAATCAAATGTCAAAATATGAGAAAAAAGATCATTGCTGGAAAGGGTGATTTGAAATTAACATTATCATCTGCCATTGGTGGGAAGTCTATTTTGGTATATCTTTCTAGAAAGCGTCTTGGTGGTATGTAAGAAAATACTTCAAAGATCAAGTATGGTCTTCCCTGGTGGCGCAGTGGTTGAGGGTCCGCCTGCCGATGCAGCGGACGCAGGTTCGTGCCCCAGTCCGGGAAGATCCCACATGCCACGGAGCGGCTGGGTCTGTGAGCCATGGTCGCTAAGCCTGCGCGTCTGGAACCTGTGCTCCACAACGGGAGAGGCCACAACAGTGAGAGGCCTGCGTACCGCAAAAAAAAAAAAAAAAAGATCAAGTACTTTTTCACCTAGTAATTTAACTTCTAGGAAGCCATAATAAAGGAATAACTTGAGATGAGCACAGATATTTATGTATGAAGATATGTATTGCAGTTCTATTTATAGTATGAAAGTGTGGAACTTTTGAACAATTCATCATAAGTAAAAATGTCTTGAATTACTAGGTCCTTCTTTTTAATGTGCTGGGCACTGTTTGTGGATTATCTCATTTATTTCTTTCTACATTTATGTAATGTATAGTTAATGTTTATTTGTTAATTTCCCTACCACTGTGTTTATAATAGACCAGCTTTTCCTTGGTGGAGCTCATCTTTCATCATGTGTAGTAGCCATATGGCTAAGGAGAACTGACCTTATTGGTATCTCGAATGGCCTAAGCCCATCAGTGATTCTATACCCCCAGTGATTGATTAGGGATGTGTGTGTGTGTGTGTGTGTGTGTGTGTGTGTGTGTGTGTGTGTGTGTGTGTGTGTGTGTGACCTTATTGACTCAATAAGAGTAAATCCCAGAACTTTTGATTACTGATTGAAGGAGAAATGCTCTTTCTCCTTTAGCTCTCGCTCTTGTTTTTGCTCTGGCTTTCTTGCTCTTTCTTTTCCTTTTTCCCCCCTTCTTTCCTCCAAACATTGCTGAGATTTCCATTCTTTTCCCTAGTCAGATTTATTTTCCTCCTCAAATTCCCATTGCATTAAAAAGTTACTATACCCTGGTATGAATTTCACTCTGCCATACATCATTCATTAACTCAAGTAAATTTTTAGTCTGTGGCCAGTTGTCACTACTTCGAATCCATCTTAGTGCCTATGCTGTGTTTTACATAAAAGGCTCTAAATATTTGAGAGGTCAGAGTTTGTGAAGAGTTAATGTTAAAAAGAACAAAGACTTCACCTTAACCTATTTATACTGAAAAATATAATAACCAAAAGTTTCACAGAAAGTTGCTTGGGTTTTCCACTGATTGCAGCAGAAAGAGTGAATGACTTGATAATTGTTCTTCTGCTTCTTCTAATTAGGAAAATTTCCTGCTGGTGACAGCTTCAAAGCACTGCTAAAAGTTTCATGTCAAATGTAGAGGAATGAACTAGATTTAATTTGTTTTCAAATTGGTGAATTTAAAATTGATATTAATTCTGAAATAGTTTGTCATGTCTCATCCTCTATCACTTTTCTCTTCACCATTCTGAGAGTGGAGAACTTAAAATGCACATGGAACAAAAAAGGAATGATGTCAATTCTTGGCTCAGGCTGATATCTCTGAGAATAGGAAAGGCCTGGATCAGGGTTGTCTTGTCTTGCTCTCTTCTTACCTAAATTAAATCCCAAGCACCATTCCCCCTTTACATCTTACAAATATGAATACCTTGAGTCTATTTCTATTTTGCATTGCCATTTAACAAATATATACAAATTTCTAAGAAACAATTTACTTGTCTCACCTTCTCCCTTTCATGGTCTCTTCAGAGCCACATTTACCACATGGTCGACCTAAAATACATTTTCTTGCACCACTTCCCTGTTTTATTATACTCATGTCATCTTTACGATAAAATCCAAATTTTAGCATGGCATTCAGGAGGCTTCTTGATATGGCCTTACCTTACTGCAAAAATTTCTTATAAAATAGTTTCATAAGCATTCTATTTTCAAATCATATATACCTGACCACTTGCCTGTCCTTAAAGGTGGCATGTTCTTTCTTATTACTATACCTTTGCTTATGATGTTCCCTCTGCCAACCAATTTCTTCATTGGACAACTTCTAAACTGATGGTTCACAGGTTCCATCTTCTTAAGGAAGAAGACAAGTAAAAATACCTTTAAACCTGGCTTGTTGGTTTAGGTCGGTTTTGTTGTGTGTGGAATATTTAAAGATACAAGTGTTGCATTAACAAATAGAGGCGTCTAGTCATATTGCAATGTTCACAATGGTTTTCTTAAACTAATACTGTTGGAAAAAATGAAGGTTTTGGTAAAGAAATGGTTGGCTTCATTTAATTTCATGTACCTCTTCAAATTTCATAATATGTAATAAATGGTGACAAAACAGTATAAAATTGAGTGTGTTATGTTCATACTAAAATTTTAAGAATCATTCACATTGGAAATCAAGATTTTATATTTTAAAATAAAAATATGTTCAAAAGAGCAGCTCATAAGCTTATCTAATTTTTTGCAGGAATATTTAAAGTGCTCTTTAAATGACCAAGTCTAATCATATCAGACAGTGGAATAATACATCCACTTCAGAGTATATGTCACTTTCCTGCAAGAAGAAGGATAGAAGTAGGCACAAGTTCATTCTTGTTTTTTGATGTGGGTATTTTTGTGCTCTTCTTTATGCTGTCACATTGCATAAAATATTCTAGGTTGAAAAGTGTTTTCCACAGTAAGAATGGATTTCAGTCAATCTGAGATAGAAATAAATGCTGTGGGCGTAAGTTGAGTCAACCATTTTAAGGAAAATATTTACTTTGCTATACTGTTTGGAATGGGATTTTTTTTAAACAGTTTTTTTTTTTTTAAACAAAGTTACTTATGTTATCTTGGGTGATTTCTTTCTTATTTCATTCCATTAGACCAACATTTGCACAAAATAAATAAGGAAATAACCATTACACTAAAAAACTAATTTTGTCTCCTTTTTCTCCCCCTTCCCCAAGCAGACAAAAGAGAAAAAATGATCTGGTTAATCACTTTGGAAATCATGGCACAGTTTCATGGCTACCTTTTAGCTGTGCCATGTTTGAAATTTCCTGTCCAGGATGAGCAGATCTATTTCTAAAGCTGGAAGTAGGTGATAATGCAGCCTTTACATTTTGAGGAAAGATAAGATGAGTTGTATCATTTATATATACCCTAGGAGTCAATGCTAAGAGAATACCATGCCTATGATTTAATAAATAACAGCATCATTGGGTAGATAAATATTTTTCTCACTAACATTATAAAATATCTATAAATGGCCTTAAAATATACGCTGCTCATATTTTAATTCAGATTTTACAATCGTTGCTTTCTCTGCTAGATGCTGTTGATGATCTGCCTATAATCCCACTCCCTTAGCATCTCCCAAATAAGCTTTTTTTACTTGAATTATGTGCCTCTGGGGCCTCCTAAACTAAGATTCCTTCTTTCTTTATCTCTAAAGTTACGATAGAAAATGAAAAAGAATATGGTGAACAAATAGATAAACAGGCTTCTAAAGAAAATTGTAGCTAAGTTAGAAAAAGATAATTTCAGAGTATTCAGATGGGTCAGATACAAAGAGTCAGAAATAAAGATCTGTCTTTAGTCTATAATTTGAAAAAGTCAAGAATACAGGTCTGGGGCTTCCCTGGTGGCACAGTTGGTGAGAGTCCACCTGCTGATGCAGGGGACATGGGTTCATGCCCCGGTCCAGGAGGATCCCACATGCCGCGGAGCGGCTGGGCCCGTGAGCCATGGCCGCTGAGCCTGCGCATCTGGAGCCTGTGCTCCGCGATGGGAGAGACCACGACGGTGAGAGGCCCGCGAAAAAAAAAAAAATACAGGTCTGGCTTTACCAATGGTCTGTATCAGAGTTATGGAGGGAGACACAACAAAAGAGTTTGATATGTTTTTGTACTTGTGCTCCTCCTCCCCCTCAAAAAAAAAAAAAGCATATTTTTGCTGTTTTGGCAAGAAGAAATACTATACTATGAATTTTTTTTGCTGCTTTTGAATTTATGTTCAGAGGTCCATTTGAAATGATGGAATTAAGGGAAGGCATAATTTGTGCTGTTGCATCTGGAAGGACTTCTTCCTTTTGTGTGTTGGGATAAAAATGTAAGAATCTTAACTAGCCACTGTGTCTGTTCTAGTTATAGCATGAGAATAAATAGAAGGATGAGCTACCTAAATGTTTCTCCATAGCAGTTGAAGTGCAATGAAAGTTAAAATAGATCAGTGCTTTCTAAAATTCTGTTTCACCTTCTTAATCCAGGACAGAGTATGCGCTTGGTTAGTCTAATTAGCTAATAAGTGAAGGAGACAGCTGGGCCTAGTTGTCGTACAGCCTGAGGGAGAAAGGGGGTATATGGTCAACCAACCATCACTGTTCTTTAATAGTAACATACCCATGAGTTAAAACATTTAACTCATTATCTAGCAATCCTACTATTTGCCCTTATCTAACAATCTGTTACTCTACCTTTTCAAAAAAATAACATGCTTTACCATTGTTTTCCTGTTACTGGGTAACTTTCTTGAACTTTCACAAGAAATGTAATTGGAATTTTAGAATATGCATTGTAATAACTAAATTAAAATACACATAAATATAATTATTGATTAATTCTACTGAGTCCAATTTTAATTTTATTTTTAGTTATGTGTAATTTCATCTGATATACACAAGAGAGAAAGTAATTGAAGGCAAATTCAGATGGGAACTGGATGATTGAAAGTCAAGTGTCTGCATATTCCTTCAACTATATTTGAACATACCTACCCAGGTAAGAGTAAGTGATTGCTTATTTATATACTTAATAACATTTGGAAAAAAGATTTGAAGCTATAAAAAAGTTTTTACTTTGTACTGATTATTTAAAAAGATAGTTTTATTTTATGAAATGGTAAAATACATAAAAGCAAAATAAAATTGAAATCGTGAATGAGTCTGTTTTCTAAAAACAACTTCTGTTACCTGTTTGTTCTATAGCATTTGATTTTTGTTTTGTTGTTTTTTTCCTTTAAACAACATTAGGCTAATATACATATTCTTTGTTGAATTTATTATTTTTATAACAGATCTATTTTGTTCTATTTGGGAATATGAATGAATGCTTCGTATTTTTCATTATTATCTGTTAATATAAACATAAATGATAAAACAATTTTTAGATTGGGTTTATTACTCAGAATATCCTTATGGATAAATTAATATATATATTTATATATACATACATATATATATAGTGCTCATTTTGCATGCTAAATGTTACTAAAATTAGCATCACTGGCTCAATGGCTATAATATTTTAAAGGCTTTTTATTCTTATTGCTGAATTTACCTCCAGAAGGTGATAATGAGTTATAGACCCGTTGACTTATATTTTTTCATTCAAAAATTTTCCCTAACAAAACCGAGTTTCCCTAACAAACCTAGTCACTTTGGCAGGTGAACATTTAAATGGACAGCCAATTGGAGTAAAGATACAGAGCTGAGAAAGCCAGGGGATATTCGGGAAATTGGAAGCATGTGGTAGATATAGCAGAGTAGTGGCAAATAGGTTCTTGTAATTTGGATTCCTATACTATGGAATAGTATAGGAATATTTTAGTATAGTATAGAAATATACTATATATATATAGTATAGGAATATTTTCATCATTATATGATGAAGGACAGTTGCAGGGGAATAAGACGATCCATGTTTTATCCCAAGCAGCTTAATCTGGAAGTGATTTGTGTGTTAGACTAATGAAGAGAGAGCAAACCCAAAGGGAGGGAGAATAATTTGTAGGCTTTTCTGTTTTATTTTTATCAATAGCTGTTTAAACACTTGCTATGTGCCAGGCACTGTAGAAAAAAAGATGAAGAAGACATAATCCTCACTCTTGAGGCTCTTATAGTATAGTGGGTGAGACATGTGTGGCAAACAAAGGAATATAATACACCATGACAGTGTAACAATTTAATCATATTCAAGGTAAGATTAATTGGTAACTAGTTATATTGAGATGCAGGTACTGGGTTATCAACTGAGGTGATTTTCCCAAAGACATCGAGTCTGATCAAGGTTACACTAGAAGCAATGTTTCTAAACTTTGCAAGAATTCAAACAGGAATCAATGAAACTTTAGGGCGAAAGTAGTGTAAATGAAAAACAAAGCAGTGGTAGAAGTGGTGGGAGGTTAAGGAGAGGGTCTTTTATCTTAGGCAAGAGTGGCATGTTGGTGGCATTATAGATATGGGGGAAGAAGAAAGCAAAAGTAGGATTTTTGTCATGGTAAAATAATAGGTTTAGTTTTGCTTTGCTCTCTCACTGCTTTTTGCTCATACCTTTGCTCGAGCCCTCATAGCATTTTAAAATTTCATTGCAATTCCTTATGTAATTGAGAATCCATTTATTTACTATGAAAAGCGGTATGAGTTTCCTTAAAAGTACAAATATGATAAGAGTAAAAATAAGTTACATCAAACAAAACATATGAAATAAAGACCTGATTTTATTCATAACCACTGTATATATAATTTAGCTTTAGCCTTTCCAGCAATCACAAAAGTGGATATATGTTCTTGCCCTAAGAGCTTAAATAAATTTATTATAGACGTCTTAGTGTAATGGACAGGAAAATTGTCCTTACCACTTAGAGGTGCCTTAAATTTTGCATTGTTGGAAGGAAAGGGAACTTTGTTAACACATAGTTATAAGTAGGTAAGTTTGTGGAAGTTAAGAATTCAACTTCTCCAGAAAGTCTTTCCTGATTTTTGGAACCGGGACAAGATCTTTCTCCCTTATATTATGTACCTGTATAATACCATTTACATTCCTTGGTCATATCATGCATCGTGGTTTTGCCTATCATTTCCTGAGACTATGATTCTTGAGGATTGGGTTGTCATTTATCATTACAGATATAAATAGAAATCTAAATAAAACTCACCACAATGTTGGTTTCATAGATACTCCACAAATATTTCTTAAATGCAAAATTTAATCCATTTCCATGGCTTGTCTCTTAATCATTGCTGTCCTAGTCTAGACGTTTTTGTGAGCTCCATATTAGTTTTCTATTGCTGTATGATAAATCACTTCAAAACTTAGCCACTTAAAACAGTACTTATATATTATCTCACAGTTTTCTGTGGGCTACAAATCTGGGTGCAGCTTAGCTGATGCCTCTGGCTGTAGGTCCCTTGTGATGTTGCAGTCAAGCTGTCCACTGCAGCTGCAGTCCTTTCAGAGCTCAACTAGGACTGAAGGGTCCACTTCCAGACTCAGCCATGGAGGGCCTCTCTATATAGGGCTGCCTCACCTATTATAGAAACCACATTCCTTTATAATCAAATCTAGGAAGTGTCATCCCATTTGTGGTGAGTTGAACGATGGCCTCCAAATAGATATGTTCAAGTCCTAACCTGTGTTTCTTGTGAATGTGACATTATTTGGAAAAAGAGTAAAGACGGTAGATGTAATTAAATTAAGGATCTTGAGTGCGAACATCCTGGATTAACTAGAGGAGCCTTAAATCCAGTAACATGTGTCCTTATGAGGCATACACAAAGGAGAAGTTCCTGTGAGGACAGGGGCAAGGACTGGTGTGATGCGACCACAAGTCAAGGATCACCTGGTGCCATCAGGCCCTGAAAAGGCAGGAATAAAATCTCCCTTAGAGCCTTCAGAGGAAGTGTAGTGTTTCTGACACCTTGATTTCAAACTTCCGGCCTCCAAAACTATGAGAGAATAAACTTCTGTTGTTTTAAGTCACCCAGTTTGTGGTAGTTTGTTATGGAAGCCACAGGAAACTAATATACCACCCCTTCTGCAGTCTTCTATATTTTAGAATGAGTCCTAGGTCCAGCCAACATCTAAGAGGAGGGGGTCACAAAAGGGTATGAATATCACGAGGCAGAGATCCTTGGAAGCCATCTGAGAGTCTATCTATTCTATCAGATTTCTGAATGCCTCCATTTGCTTAATCTTTGTTTGACACATCTGTGTAGATGGACCAAACTCTACAGGCCAGACATTAGACTCATTATCTCACATTCTTAAAAATCATGATCTTTCTCTGTATTTCCCACCTCTCTGATTAGAATTACTGCTCATTTTGGAAAGTCAAATTGGAAAACTTAGAGTTAATTTGAATTTCTACTTTTTTCTTAATATTCATAGCCCTTAATTGATTAACCAGTCTTTTTCATTCTGTTTCTTAAATTTTTATCATCTCTCCCTTTCTTTTCAATCTCTCTCCTACTGTTTGTGGGCTTCTATTATGTCTTTCTAGAATTAGCAGTATAGCCCCTAAATCGTCTATCTGTTTCTGAACTTTTTTTCCTTCAAACCTTACCCTGCAAAGTGGCTTTTGAAAACTCAAATGGAGTTATGTAATTCCCATTATTATTAACATTCTCAAGAAAAAGTTCTAGTTTGTGATCTAGCTCTTGACTTCCTAAAATCCAAACTGTATCTTTAATCATTCCTTAACATAGATCTATAAAATTGTATAAGACTTTCCAGATATATTATGTTCTTTATTTTTGCTTGCCTTTGTCTGGGATTCTCTTTTTCCAGGAGTCAGATAGGTGTTTGTTTTTATATCCAAAGCACCCTGCAGAATGTCTAATATAATGGCCAACACAGAATAGGTTTTCTTCTGTCGTAAACTAAAGTTAAAGATGAAAGAGATGAAGGATGAAGAGAGGAGAAGAGGCCTGAAACATCAGTATAAGGGCTAAACGTACAGACTCATCTAAGATGGAAACAAATGAAAGAGAAAGGAAAACTATGGGCTAGTGATGGAGAAAGACTAGACAGTTTAAGTGTAGGATAAAGGCAAAGGTATGTTCAGAAATAGAAGAAGTAGAAGCTCAAGAAAGTATGACAAAAAGAGAAAGTTCTAAATAAAGTTTAGATTTGAATGAGGCTATGATGTGTTTTTAAGCTTTTAGGAGTGTTAAAAGGTACATCTCTTCACAGACATTACTATATATTAGGCGGGAAGTGTATGGAATGATGCAGTTAGTTGTTCAAGATAATGAGAAGTAGAATAAATAGATAACAAAAATGTGATGCAGTGTTAAGAAAGTAGCAGAAAGGAAATAGAAGTATCATTTCTTTTGCCCCCTTTGGTTGTAATAAGTAAGACTAATGGCACTCTTGTCTGAAGAGAGCCTCTAGGGAAATCCCTCAGTGGAGAGCAAATTCAAATCCTTTTCAGGAAATGTATTCTGCTTGATCAGCATTTAAATACCAAAGGAAATAATCTTTAAGCCATTCGAAGAGATTGAAGAAAGACATTTTGCTTTCCCTGACCTTTGGTTGTACATTAAAAATTTACATTCAGTACATCTGTATATGTAAACCAAGCTTCTAATAAATAATGATATTCAAATTAATCTTTATCTGTATAATGTTAACATTAATTTTCATTTAACGAAGAGATTTAAAGGGAAAAATGTTTTGAATATTTATGCAATATGTAATTGTAATGAATGGTTTATTCATAAATTAATTGCTATTTGAATGAAATAGTGAAAACTGGGAAAGTAGTTTTTTATCAAGTATGTTAGTCTCTATGTTGCAAAGTGGTAATCTATGGACCTTTTAGTGTAAACTAATTATTCATGCTATGAGGGTATTATATATTATATCAAAACTTTCAGTTATTTAGAGGTAACATTCTGGGGTTTTTTTTGACCTCCGAAGGTTTCCTAAGAGGTAACATTCTTTATAAAATGATTTACTTTGCTTTTAGAGCATGATTTACATTGAGAAAATTTAGTTTAGTGAAAAATAAAAAAATCTTTCAAAAAGATATTTTTTACACATGAAGACAGAAATAAATGAGGGAAAAGAATAGGATTTACATAATTATGTGCACTGAATGAAGAGAGAAGGAAATTGGTAAATCGTGAGTTTTGCATTGCATAGTTCATCAGCTCAGTGGCCTGACAATCTAAACTGGAAACTTTTTGATCAAGTGACTATCTGTGATGGTCAAAACCTGTTTATACAAGCAATCTGTTATGTAGCAATCACATCTACATTTGAAGAGTCTCTATCAATTTCAGTTCTTAGCTTGCAAGTAACAGAAACTAGTTCTGAGTACTTTAAGCAAAAAAAAGCATTTTATTGAAAGGATATGAGGTAGCTCATAGAATCAGAGGGTAATCAGAAAAAAAGTTCTCAGGAAAGACAGCAAGCAGCCAGAGCGTTTCCGGGGATCCGGAAAGCAGCAAGTGGAGAGAGACTGTGAAGAGTACTGCCATGGAGCTAAATCTGGACCGATACTGTGGTTTAATGCTGTTTCTCACACATTCACAAAGCCAGTGTGCATGGCTGGGTCTCAATCATTTGCCCTCAGCCAGGAACCATGGCACTTGATTAACAATCCTCCCGAGACTGCCAGCATGTGGAGAAGGTAGGTTCCCCAAAAGAATTTCAACGTTTTGGGACCAGGTTGGGAAGTCTTTGTAGGGTAAGTAAAAACAGTAGATGTTTCTAAAACCTTTCTTCGGAACTGTCATTCGAAAGCCATCAAACTCTAGTGGTAAAAAGCTCAAATAATAAAGATTTTACCAGTAAAATTAACATAGATTAAATAATAATGTTGCTCAGGTTTCAAACATTTATTTGTTCCTTTTTTTATACATATGTTTATTGTCTGTCATGTGCCAAGTGCTGTCCTAAGCAGTGAAAATAAAACTATAAACAATAGAATTAGTCGTGGCTTTGCACAGAGCTTGTAGTCTAGTGAGAATTGAAGTATGTGCAACACTTAATATATTGCAGGAAGTCTAGAATGGGAGCTGTATTAGTTTCCTAGGGCCACAGTACCAAAGAGCCACAAACTGGGTGGCCTTAAACAACAAAAATTCTAGAGGCTAGAAGTCTGAAACCTAAGTGTCAGCAGGGTCACGTGTCCTCCAAAGACTCTAGGGGAGGATCCTGCTTCGTTTCTTTCAGCTTCTGGTGGCTGATGGTCTTTCTTGGCGGGTGGCAGCCTAACTCCAATCTCTGGCTCCATCTTCACGTGGCCTTCTTCCCTGTGTGTCTCTGGGTGTGTCCTCTCTTCTAAAAATACCAGTCATTGGATTTAGGGCCTATCCTAAATCTGGAATAATTTTACCTCAAGATCCGGAACTAATTACATCTATAAAGACCCTATTTCCAAATAAGGTCACACGCTGAGGTTCTGAGGGAACATGAATTTTGGGGAGATGGTGTTTAACCCACTCTAGGGAGGGTACATGATACCGTTGGTATTCCTAGCAGAGTCCCTGGGCCTGTACGTGGGGTATGTTAGAGAAGCTTACCTGAAGGAAATGTCTAACTGAGGGTGGATGTTCAGCAGAAGGAAAGGGATGTATAATGGACCCTCCCAGCATTTGTGAGGAAGCATAGTTCATTGGAAGAACTGAAAGTGTCAGTAGTTCAGTTCAACTGGAGCAAAGAGTAAATGGGGCTGGCAAGAGGTGGAGAGGAGAAAGGATGGTGAAGAGTTTCAACGGGACAGATGATTAAGGGAACGCGTAAGGAGTTTGACATTATCCTGAATGTAGTGGGGTGCCACTGAGGGAATAACCATTATGAAATGCAAAGAGAAAGAAAGTGAAAAGAGTGAAACTGGGACACACAGCTGTATCTACAGTAGATCTCAACACTGTGTATACCTGGCAACCTTTAATATTAAACACTAAAAGTAAATGCATCTAAATGTTAGCAGTGGTTATTCCTCGGTGACTTTAATTTTATTCTTTCTAACATTTTTAAAATATAGTGGGTCCAATGAGCATATACTACTTTTATAACGAGGGGGAAAAAGCATTTTTTGGTAAAATTTAGCACATAAAATATACCTGAAATAAGATTTTTCATAGCACAGTGTTTTTAAAAATAAGTAATTGATTTCAAGGATTGGGTATCTTTTGACTTAGGAGGAAAAAAGACTTGTGAGTGAATAAAGAATTATATCACCTGAGCCAGGTATTTCATAAAATATCTTGAAATATGTATGGGAATATGGATTGCACATCCTCAGTTGGGTTAAGTAGCCATTGGATAAATCAGGGGAAAAACTTCTACTTTTGGACATAAAATAGGAAATACATTTGGATTGAAAGCACTTTTCACTTGATTTTGAAAACCATGTCAGTGAATGAGCAATTTAAAGAACATAGAAATTGATCCTTTTATGTAAGTTATCATCAGTAATGCCAGGTTGCCTTATGTAAGGTGATTAGACATAACATTCCTGTGAAGATTTTACTAATTTTGTAAGACTGAAGTGGTATTTAGGTTTCTGGAATGCAAAATTAGAGCTTTACTATTAAATCTACTTTACATATCAAGGGTCATGCTGTGAGAACAGAACATATTTGCATGTTCTGTTTTTTTCCACTTAGTTTCAGAATATTAAACAACAAGTCCATTAACACTACTGGATGATGTGACGGGGCAATTAAAACTCTCATGTCATCTTTAGGCTATTTTCTTTTTTTGTGATTATCAAGAGATAACACAGCTTAATTAAAGTCTCATAATAAAGTTTATAAAAGGCCGAATGCTGGCCAGTACTTGCAATTAGGAAAATCATTTGATACTTCTGTGGGAGTTTTTGTTTTTCTTCAGAATTTTGTTAGTTGCTTAAATAGCATTGTTTACTTTGATTCATCGATAAAATTATTTGCTAATCCTGACCTGGGATGATGAATAAATATTTTGCTGTTTAAGGATAGTTCAAAGTTCAAACATTTTACTTGCTAATGACTATAAAGTAAGCAGACCTTCTTTCTTTAAAAATAGTTTCAAATAAACTCTAGTAATAGATATACTAGAAATACATTTCTTGGTTAATTATTTTAAAAGAAAATAGATAAAAATAATTATAAGAAAAAAGTGCACTTACATTTCAGTGGAGAGTGGCTTTTTTAAAGCAAGTTTATATCCCTTATATCATTTAGTTAGCCTATCCCAAAAATATTTTAGGTGACTTGTCCTATGTAAAATTTCACTTAATTAGGACTATGAACCTGAAATTCTACTGGAGAATCTACTTGCTTGGAGTTGATGTGCTTCTCCCCTCCATCTTCCCATTCTTGAGTAGAGTTTTCTAAACTCCTGAGAATTAAGAATCTGCCACGGCAGTCCTAGCAACTTTAATACTATGAATTATTATGGCTAACACTTACATGTTGTTTAGTGTCAGGCACCGTTTTAAGCTGTCCTTACAAATGAACATATCTAATCCTCACAGAGATATTTTGAGGTAGGAAACTCAGTTTACAGATGAGAAAGCTTAGGCAGAAAGTAGTAAAGTAAACTTGCCCAAGATCAAATGGTAGAGTGGGGATTAGAACCCAGGAAGAGTCTTTATTTTATCCATTACACTCTAGTACATGAGAGTCTTTATTTTACCCATTACACTCTACTGCATGAAGAAACGTAGATGAACATGAGAGAAAGTATTTTAATTCAAAAATATCAAGCACTTCATCAGTATTCCCTTGTCTTCTTCTAGTGGGAAGATCTGACATACAGCTGTCTGCTATACACGTTACACATTTCATCTTCTCCCACATTTTTGTACCTCTCATTCTCCTCATATTTCATTTATTTCAGATCCCTTAACTCTTCTCTTACTTCATATTCTGTTTATAGTTTTATTTACATGTTTTCTAGTATAAAGAGATTCAAAGATAAATCTCTTATTTTGTTTAACTAGAAAGGATGAAAACATCATTTTGAGAAAGTAAAACATTAGTTCCTTGTTCTAAGATAACACTGATGCAAACAGCAATAGTAAGTTTTCAGGGTAATGACAATATTAAAAGAGTTTTTGATATCCCCTTTGATAATTTAAGCTTATACTTGATATTAAATTTTATTTTGAGAAGAAAATTACAAATTTTCTATTCTTTATGATAAACCAAGCACACACAGTAATATCCCACTGAATAATATCTATCCCTGGATAGAACAGAAAATAAATATATGTAATTCATTATAGAACTGTGTTAGAAAATAAATCAGAGAACCTTCAATAGACCAGAAAGTATGAGAAATTCAAAAAAGGATGTAGTGTCAGATTTGAGAAGGAAGCCACAACTCAAGATATGCCCTGGGGAGGACCCTTACCAAAGGTTGGTGTGACACTAAGAGTGTGCCATTCTCATAAATGGTAGGTTCCAGATTCCTGGAGAAGCCTTGAGTTCAGGGATGAGTAACTAGTTGCTTAGTTGTGATACCGCAGAGGAGCTTAGTCAGGTAGGTATTCAAACCTGCAGAAGCCCGGTTTATCTTTTGTGGTCTGGACATGGAGGATGTGAGTTCGGGTTAGAGGAAAACACTGAAGTGTTCAGATATCAGCAACGATGAGGAGAATCAGGGAACCCTACTACCAAAGTTACCCTTTCTTCCCGCACTCTTCTTTTTTTTTTTTTTTTTTTTCCCGGTACACGGGCCTCTCACTGTTGTGGCCTCTCCCGTTGCGGAGCACAGGCTCCGGACGCGCAGGCTCAGTGGCCATGGCCCACGGGCCCAGCCCCTCCGCGGCACGTGGGATCCCCCTGGACCGGGACACGAACCCGCGTCCCCTGCATTGGCAGGCGGACTCTCAACCACTGCGCCACCAGGGAAGCCCTCCCTCACTCTCTTTGAAGACAGATTCCAGGACTGAGATAACAAGAGTTAATAAACTAAGCACAGTGCAATTTACATGTAACAGCGAGGGATGGGAGAGATATTCCTTGAATAGAAGAGAGTAAAGCAGAAATCAAGTGAATTAAAAACTTGATCATATTCCTTTAACATTTCAACTAGGCCAAAGCATAGATGAGAAATATTTCAACCTAAAATTCCACTGTATCTTTGAAATGTTAGAAATAGTGTTAAAAATCAGGAATGAAGATGGAGGACAAAGGTCATTATATCGCTCCAAAACAAAAATTATTTTTTGAGAATGCTGCCTTCTTTGGTTTCTTTTTGCATAATTCTTTTCAAAATTATAGTATGATGTATAATTTTTACGTTATAACATTGTCAAATATTTCAACACTAAAACCATAGAAAATATTTCAGTCTCAAATATTATCATAATCAGAGTTTCAGTAAGTTATTTTCTGATAAGTGTAGCTTAACAACAGGGAGAAAATTTTTTTGTCTGTGTAGAGTTTGAGACATTTATTCTCTGTGTAGAGTTTGAGCTGTTTTTCTCACTGTTTATTCTCACTTCTCAGGGACAGTATAAACAATGCTGAAGAAAACAAACTCTGATAGAAAACAAAGTATTGGAATGCAAAAAAGTAAAGAGTGCACCTTTTCTCCATCCCAACCCTCATTTAGGAAATAAATTGAACCCACTTTAAAAAGTAGCAGAGGGCACTCTATTTTGTCAGTCTTTTATAATGACTGGATATTTATTCTAGAAATAGCATTGTGCATGGGTCTATCTGCGTGGTAGGGCATACAGAATGTTTTTTCTGTCTTCTGAGCTTTGGAAGTTTCCAAATAGTAACAAAAGTATTTTCATTGTTTTTATTCCAAGGTTATACTGTAGATTTTTAGCTTTTTAGCACTGGCTTGTTTCTTTCCATTGCCAAACCTAGATATAATGTGATTTAACTTTATTATTCCCAAGCCTAACAGATTTCCAGTCATATTCTTAATATTTCATTGCAAACAAACCCTTTAAGTCAGTGTTGAAAAGGTGTTGAACACTTTTTTCTTCTACCCCTGATACCCGTAAGTATAATGCTGAGGAAACATGGAATCTTTTGGAGTCCTTTGTTTTTTCCGACTTGCAAAATTGCTGGGTCATCAATGTTTTCAGTAGTACAGAATCAAGCTATTTCAGTAACTAGTCAGTATGATTTGGTATGATGCATGAATATAGACAATAGTATGTATTATTTAACATATATTTTTAAAAGTCCACTTCTATATAGGCCTTCCCCTCTTCCCTCTCTCCATTGGTAACCACTAGTTTGTTTTCTATATTTGTGAGTCTGCTTCTTTTTTGTTATATTCACTAGTTTGTTGTATTTTATAGATTCCACATATAAGTGATATCATACAGTATTTGTCTTTCTCTGTCTGACTTAATTTATTTAGCATAATGCCCTCCAGGTCCACCCATGTTGCTGCAAATAGCAAGATTTTGTTCTTTTATGGCTGAGTAGTATTCCAATGTATATCTTCTTTATTCATTTATCTGTTGATGGACACTTAGATTGCTTCCATATCTTGGCAATTGTAAATAATGCTGCTGTGAACTTTGGGGTGCATGTATCTTTTCGAATTAGTGCCTTTTTTTGGGATATGTACCCAGGAGTGGAATTGCTGGGTGATATGGTAGTTCTGTTTTTAGTTTTCTAGAAATTTTCATACCGTTTTCCACAGTGGCTGCACCAGTTTACACTCTCACTAACAGTGTACAAGGGTTCCCTTTTTCCCACATCCTTGCCAACATTTGTTATTTGTGTTCTTGTTTGATGATAGCCATTCTGAAAGATGTGAGATGATATCTCATTGTGGTTCTGATTTACATTTCCTTGATGATTAGCGATGTTGAGCATCTCACAGTACTTCTTAATAAGTGTTATTAAAGGTGCATATTGCTGATATTTTCAGAAATAATATCAGATGTGTACGAGTGCAGTGTAAGATCTGGCTACTTCTTGTACTTTGTCTCGCTTCTCCCTGCCTCAAGCCTACAAGGGTGAGAATGTAGATACGGGCATTTGAGGACATTATTCCAGCTTTCCTAGGCAGGTACTTTAAGTTGCTGGAATTGGTGGTCTCAGTGTGTGGACCTGTGCTACTTAGTCATGATCTGAGATTATATTCATTCATTCATTCCCTCTTCCATTCTGCAAATATTTAGGGAACAACCACCAGGTACCTGGCACTGTTCTAGGCACTGTGGCTTCAGTAGGAAACAAAATAGACAAAACCCCTGCCCTTCTGGGCTTACATTCTAGTGCAAGAACATTACTGCAGCCTCTTCCTTCTCAATTTCCATGGCCTTGAATTGAGGAAGTTCTTTAAAAATAGAACCTGCCTTTTCAGTTTTTTGCTTATTTTTTTAAAATAAAATAATAATGGAAAATGTAATGAAATCATTAAATAACTGCAAACTAATGTCTTACAGATAAATCTAACCAATATGTAGAAGTTGTTAGGCTTCAGACAGTGCCAACATTTTATAGTTTGAAATTCCCATTCAAGTACAAAAGAATATATTCATAGTAAGAAAGACCCCATAGAGGTGTCCATGAACAATATACAGAAGCATGGACTATGTGAAGGTTAAATTCCACTTCTGTATCTGTGGATTTAACTATCCATCCCTCCTCGCTTCCATCGATAGACAAGGACAACCCCATCCCTTACTTCAAATTGTTGGTTATCTTCCTATGCTCCTCAAAATTTCACACATGTCTATTCCTGTTCATTGTGGATTGGTCTGTCTCTTCATGTTGCTGGAACACTTATATTAAGGATACAATTTAGGCTCTCTTTGAGAGGTTACTCATAGATCAGTATCTTAAGCATAATCTTTCTGTATCTATAAGTTTTATTGATTACATATTGAACTGTTTCTGTTATTTTTATAGAATTAGCCAGGTGTATTCACACGTTGGCAACACCCAAGATAGGGCTACGTTACTGCTTATAGTCACTGATAATGTTTTTGGCTAATAAGTCTGCAACTATGTATTAGAGCATTTTCTATGAATTTTCTGTGACAACTCAAGTCAGAAGATTGCTGACTTGAACTTGAATTGCTGCTGGGTTTGAGACAGAACATCAATTTATGTGCAGGATGTTAATTTTCATGATTCAATGATTCTCTTCCAATACTCCAATACTAAGAAGCATTTTCCTCCTGAGGTATTTTGTTGTTTTTTTGTCTCAGGATAATATGTACTCTCTCCTTAACCACCTAATAGATACAAGCTGTAGTTTAGAGATGCCTGATGCTATGATTTTAAATATTTCATACTTGCAAATTGCTACGACAAAATTTTCAGTCAGCCTTGTAAGCAAATTATGCTCATTTTTTTATCTGCTTTTTTGGTGCTTCTTAGAGTGCACCTTGATTATCATTTATCTTTCCTCTGCAGTAATTCCATTTTTCTGGATCAGGATTTATGTCCCCAATTTTATAAGAAAATGATGGCGATTTTACAAAGCCCAATTAAATATTATGTTGTTCGTTTTCATCTTTAATAAATATAACAGTTCCTTGTTTTTATTGATGATAAATCCAATGTACATTTAAATGCAAAAGCATCATGGTTTCACCCTTCACTCTGAGGTCTTTGTAGAAGTTTCCAATCATCTTTCAGTTTTCATGAAGGGCTTAAGCTCCTTGAACAGCAAATTTGATTAAACAGTTAATCTAAAACTGTATCAAGTCAGGTAAGGCAGCTTCTCTTTGACTGGAAGACCTGTATCTGTTTCCTAGAAGTAGTCCACTCTTCCAGATCTACTGGGGCTTCACACTGCTGCTAAAGCCTTAATTCTGTGATTACTTTGTCTGTCTTCCACATCCCCTTACTTTCAGACACTAAATCTTGTCTTTCAGACTTTTAAAATATAAGGCATTCACTTGCTTCCAATCTCAGAGACAACCTTGTTTCTCTACCATCATCTTTTGCCTGAGCTACAAGCAAAAGCTTTTTAACTCTTCTAGTATTTACTTCAGCAGTATGCATATATTAATATGTAAATTTACATGCAGATTTAATATCTCCCAGGCAACTTCAGTTGCTTCCTATTACAAGGCTTAATGTGCCCAACAGGTTTCTTCCTGGTCTCATCTCTTCAGTTCTGTCTGTTGTCACTACTTCCCCTTTTCTCCACTCTTCATCCTTATTGGCCTGTTTTCAGTTTTTTGAATGCCATGTTTGCACACCCTCAGACCTTTGCACACCCTGTTCCTTCTGCTTGGTAAACCTCACTTACATCTTTCAAATTGTAGTTTAAACATTACTTCCTCCAAAAAGGACCCCTTGACTTTTTTTACACTAGTTAAGGTTTTCTTATAATATGCCACCTTAGTACCCTAGGTATTTTTTTTTTCTTCTCATTATGTGTTCCATTATTTTTTTCTCCAATTTCTGTCTTCCCTGATAGTGTATCAGCTCCATCAGGCATAGGTTAATTCTGTCTTGTTCGCTTGTATTAAAATATCATCCACAATATAAATTCACAGTAAATAATTGCTTAAATAAGGGATTGAATGATTGAAAGATACTTTTGTTACTTCTTTTAAAGATGGAGTATTTCTTGAGAGAAGTCTGTTTATCCCTTTTATGTATTTTTTAGATTTTCAAATTCTCTGACATTGTCTCTAAATAAAAGAAATTAATAATTTAAAAATCTATACTTTTACTTTATGCACTAATTATGACTAAATGTTAAAATGACTATTCGGGGAATAAATCATATTATATAAGTCAGTTATTGTATCTGTTGAGAGATGTTCCTGTTTCAATTTGCTTGATTAAACACTAAATTTTTTTAATGTATTAAAATAAACTTAAGTTAGTGTTTTATAATATAAGGAAAATGTTTTTAGGTATTGATTGATTTTTATATGCTTCTAGTTGGTGACCAGTTTTTGTTATATGTCTACTGAATTCTGTCATTTTCTTTACAAAGAAGCTACATAAATATATTTTTAAATTGGAAGATTGACTACAGCTGTGTAACCATTAGACAAATCAGTTTTATGACTTATTAGTATGATTCTAGCCAGTAGGCTGGTATTCTAAATCATAACACTTCAGTAATCTTCATTGCAAAAATAGTAATTTGTGTATTTTTTAGAGCTTAATTTAGCAAGAACTAAGTGGAGGATTTGACAGATAAGATGCTTGCCCTCCCAGAGTGTTCAAAAGAATGCTGAAGCTGGAAAGGTTTGATATGTCATTAGCTTGGCAATTCCTCTTAGAACTCAATGCTATAATCATTAAAAGGAGTTTTTGTAATATGTCAGGGGCTTGTAATTTTGTTCTATTCTAAAATGATATTTGTGACAGGAAAATGATTTCAATTTATGTATTTGAATCTGTGTAAATTTTTAAATCACACAATGACAGAAATAGTTCTGATTTCTTCAAAAAACAAACTTTATATAATTAGACTAATTTATAATTTCTTAAGTGGAATTAATTTGCATGACTGTTTTATTAGTATAAAACAGGATTCTAACAGAGTGAATAGGTGGTGTTATAATTCCTTTGTAATAAATTATAATTCTTGGTTTTATGGCATAGTATTACATCAGGAGTATATATGTTATCATGTGGAATAAGTCTTAAGATGTTCAAATGCAGTGTTTAAAAATGACTTTAGCAGTATTTAAGAACTTAAAATTCACTTGCTTCATTTTAACAGTCTCAGATTGCTTTGCAAATAACCAAGATTCCTTGCTATAGATTAATGTGATCTGGAGAATTTTCTTCATATAGTTCATTGGAGCCTCTGATAGAATAAGGAGTAAATCTAAGGAAATTGTGTATTTTGCAGACAAGAGCAAAGGGCACATTTGGGGGACTTTTTTTTTAAAGACTATAGCATGAAGGCTACTATGGTTTCTATATCTCAGGGCCAGCTAACATGATCTCAGATAAAATCTATTTGATCTAAGTAATAAGGCAACTTTATCTCAGAAGACTGCAGGACTCTGTATATCCATCTGTGAAATGTAGCCCAGATACTTGAAAAGTTTAATGATAATTCCTGGGAGTTGGCTTTTTGAAGAGGCCCATGATAATTTGGGGAATGTGACATTTATTCTTCTGACCTAGCAAATTTCAAAGAAAAGTATGTTTAGATGAAATGTTAATGTCTGTCTAAATCCTTTGTCAGTGTAGAGCAAATCAGAGAAAAAAGTTGTTTGCAATTGGAGAAGAAAGAATAGAAGTACCTGGAACATGACCTTAGAATAGAAAGAATAGTTGAATAGGGGTGAATTAAAGCTGCAGCTGATTCCAGTCTTCTGATTGCCAGTCCATCTCTTCCATCAGGAGACTAAAAAGCACAAGATTGCTAAGACCCTGAAAGGACTTTCCAACTGAGTCCTGAAAATGAGTGTTACAGTAAGAATTAAAGGAAAATGTTACCTAACTCAGGTTTGGCTGCTCGTTGCTCAAGAATACAATACTGAGAGACAAGTGGTAGGCAAAAGGAAAGATAGCTTTGTTGAGGAAGCCAGTAATCCTGGGATGAATGTGGACCCATGTCCCAAAGAACCAACTCCCAATTCCCCAGGTTTGGCTGGGAGATTACGTAGGGAAAAGAAAGGGCTACAAGCTGGAGAGGGGGCAATCTTGTATTTTCAGAGATGATGTCTTGGTCACATGATTCCAGGTAACCATCAAGTCTTGCTTGCAGCCGGAACATTATCTAAGTCAGAAATCTCTGGCTCGCTAGTCCTGAAAAGCAAGAAATAAGGGACAAAGACAAAGGTGAAGCAGATAGAACTAATCTTCAGTCTTGATAGGCGTCATCAGCTTTTTCCATTAGCAGCAAACTAAGCTAAGTTAGTGGTGGTCTAGGGTAGAAGTCAGGTATGGTAAGCATAAAGTCACAGCCATATCATAAGTAAGAAATAGAGTTGGAATAATGCTGAGGAGATGAGAGTCCCTAGTTACAGTCTCACTGCCTCAGTTACAAAAATACCTTCATTATTTCAAAATTCCTCAAGGTAACATGGAATGAGTGCAACCACTCTCAGTTAAAAGTGAATTTCTCGGTTTGCAAAGTGATAAAACTAAATCAAGATGCCCCAGTGCTCTATTTTAGAGCACAAAGCCCTATTCCAGGAATCTTTTGCCCATCCTGTGACTAATTAATAATATTAATTATGAAAAAGGAAGGAAGGATATAAGCATCTAGAATAAAATGAGAAATATACTTTAAAAATTTTATTGAATTTATATTTCCAATGTTTTTTTTAATTTTTATTTTTTGTAAGCATTATTTTCACTCTTTTAAATGAAATTCTTTCTATGTAGCTTTTCTCTTCTCATCCTTACTTACTTCTCTCTCTCTCTCTTCCTCTTTTTCCCTTTCTTTCTTCTGTTCTTCCTTTGAGAGATCTTTTTGGGGTGATGAAAATGTTCTGCATAAATGTAATTAGATTGTGGTGATGGTTGCACAACTTGGTAAATATTCTAAAAACCACTGAATTGTGTATTTTAAATGAGTGAGCTCTATGGCATGTAAATTGTATACATATACATTTCACTTTTTTACAAAGGGAAATGCCAACCAGAGGTTAACTAAGGCAACTGGACTGGAGTAAGTAAAGTACAAGGACACTGGGTCTTTTCTCAGATTGATTACAACAAATCACAAGGCTAGACGTTGAGTTTTAGGACTCAATTGGTAAGTCCTTTCAGGTCATATCAATCTTGCTTTTTTTAGTCTTGAGATGGAAGAGATGGACTGACAATCAGAAAATTGGCATCAGTCGCAGCTTTCATTCACCTATATCAATTTGTGGACTTTGTGTCCTACATGAAGGGAGACTGTCAGTGATAATTCAGAGACAGGATTTGCCATTTATGAAGACAAGCCATGGTATGGCAAGCTCTTGAATATATTCAATTGAAAGATGAATAAAAAGCATACAAAACATGCAAGACATTTACTGCATTTAATCA